>NW_027555736.1:37864274-38006774 GCF_003287225.1 Phascolarctos cinereus
GCTATCCACATCCAAAGAAAAATACTGTGGAATTTAAATGCAGATCGAAGCATACCATTTGCTATTTTTTTCTCTTCTGTTGAGTTTTGTTTCTTCTTTCTGATGATTCCTCCTATTGGTTCTAATTCTTACTTACAACATCACTAATGTGAAAATATGTCTAATAAGAATGTATATGTATAGCCTATATCAGATTGTGCACCTCTTGGGGAGGGTGGTGGGGAGGAAGGGGGAGAAAAATTTTAAACTCAAAAGGATATAAAAGTGATTGTTGATAAATCAAAATAAATTGATAAAAAATAAAAGAAAAAGAAAAAAGAAAAAAAGACATTCTTAGCTCACAGCTTAGTGCAGAAAACAGGCAGTAAGATAGATTTGGCTCTTGGAATGTAGTTTGAGGACTCCTGGATTGAAAGAACAGTTGGAGAGGTCATAATATGGATGAAGAATAAAGTTAAGAGGAGAGAGATGAACAGATGGAAGAACAGGAAATAATGATCAGAGAGGCAGGCATCAGAATACAAGCTCATAAAGATGGCCTGGTTTGGGATCATGGAGATGTTGTTTGTTGGTGGTGGCCACTGAGGTGGCCAAGTTGTGAACATCAGTGTTGACAGCAGAGGGAGAGTAGTGAAAATGACAGTATTGGAGCAGAAGTGGTCAATGAGTTGAGACATCAGAATGTTCAATGGGACATCATCATTGTGAATACTGCAGTCCTCAAGTATGGGAGAACAGGGTGGCGGGGGGAGGAAGATTTTGAGTGAAGTCTGGGACTGTGAGAATGAGACAAGAGTGACCTGAAGGCTGGTCTATGACAGCAACAAGAATCTGGAAAAGATAAGAAATATGAATAGAATGAGACACTGGAGGGAATTATTGTTGAGGTATAAGTCAGATTAGGAGGCATGGGGGAATGGGGAATGGTTTTGGATTCAAAAGACCTGGGTTCAAATTCTGCTTCTTCTACTTACTACCTGTGTGACAATAGACATATTCCCTTTTCTTTACCTCAGTTTCCTCATATGAGAAAAAAGTATTTAAAAGATATAATCTCTAAGATTCCTTCTAGCTCTCAATATATGATAGTGTGAGCTTTATCTTCATGTCTCTTCCAGCTCTGAGTGTTTTTGTATGCTCCCTCTGACTGGAATGTCTCTCCCTGAGGGAGGAGCTTTCTATCTTTTAAAAATGTGAGTATTTATTTATTTTTGCTTTGGTACATAGTGCTTGTGAACCAAGGGTCCTGAGCCCAAGGGGTCCCTTTAGTCACTGTTCTTGACTGAGTCTCTGCAGCTGGAGGTCCCTGTCTGAGCACATGAGCATGCCATTAATATATTTTGCATTGATCTAGGACATGCTTTCTGAAGCAGGTGAGATATAAATCTTGGAACAAAAGTGCAGTGAGAAGGACGAAAGTTGCTCAGAAAACATGAAGGCCATCGCTTCTCTGAACGACTCAGATTAACTTGTGGAGAGAGCATTCTGACTGGTAGGCAGTGCTGTGGGCATGGAGGGTACTGCCAAGCCAGCCTGAGCTGACCCAAAGCTGGCCATTCCTTTAGATGCCCTGTTCTCTGGGGCCCCAGGATCCTCTGATTATCTGTGGAGAAAGGAGTGTGTGTGGTGTGTGTGTGTGTGTGTGTGTGTGTGTATGTGTGTTTCATAAAGAAATGAGCCAGTTGCTGCCAATGAACAAGTATGAGAGAAAATGACAATTATACATTTCTAAAGGCCAGCAGACTCCCCTCCCATTCTAGGAAGAGTCAATGTTATAAGAAGGGGGAGGCAACCAGGGCTTTGTTGTTTCAAAAGGGGCACTGAAAGCAATTTATGTTCTTCAGAAGAACAGAAACAATTAAGCTTTAGCACCTTGCTGTGGTTTTGACTGGAAAGGTGAACTAATTACGGCATAGAGAGCTCCCAGGGAGGAATTTCTTCTACCAGAGCAGGTTGGCACCTCTCTGTAACTTATAGTATTATAGGCAGTGAGGTAGGGCAGTGGTGCAGTGAGCCTGCAGTCAGGAAAACCTGAGTTCAAGTCCAGACTCAGATACTAACCTCTATTTGCCTAAATTTTATCATCTGTGAAAAATGGGGATAATAATAATTTCTACCTTCTGGATTGCTGTGAGGATCAAATGAGGTGATGTTTGTAAAGCACTTATCACAGTGCCTGGCACATAGTAAACACTATATAAATACTGTTGTTGTTGTTATTATTATGGAGTAGTGTGGCAATAGTAAGGGTTTAAGTGACTTGCCCAGATTCATGCAAGCATCCAAGGTGGCACTTGAATCCAGTTCTAAGGAAAGGTCTCTGTGACCATTCTCTGATGCTTCTCAGCACTTAGCAAGAATAATTGTAGTTTAAACTAGGAGTTTCCAAATGACAGAGACAGAAAGCTGGTAGCACCTGTCCTCTTTTGCTTAGAATGCCATCAAGATTTTGGCCCAGCCAATGAGAGGCTGGGGCAGAATCCTAGCTATTGCCTGGCCAGCTGCCCGGGACTGCCCCACTGGGCTGCATTTGCAAACAGTCCAGAAGGAGATTTCTTTGGACTTCCTCTCTTCAGGAAGCCTCTTCTCTCACTGTGGCTGTATTGCCACCTAAGCCTCTTGCTTAGGTCTGTTCTTCCTGCCTGCTGGTGCCTGTCACAAGCCTGGATGTTCTCTAAGGGCTTAACAAATACTTGGTTTATGGATGGGCTTGTTTGGGCCTCAACCCTCTGCCTGTCCCAGAATGGTATAGATTCGACCTTGAAATGGCAACATGATTTCTAAGAGTCCTGGTCTATTCCCTCTCATGTAGGCAGGGTAGATCTCCCCCAACTTCTGATCTACGGGGACCTAGCGCTTCTTCAGTGTCTTTGTATGAAAGAGATTTTAGTCTCTTTCAGTGAACCTCTTACTGTCTTAAGGGTGTATGGAGTGGGGATGGAGATGTGTAAATCTTTTCATCTTATTCCTTTCAATTGACAAATAAACTGGTCCTTTTCTCCCACAATTAAAAAGAAAAAAAAATACTATGCTTATATATATATATATATATATATATATATATATATATATATATATATGTATACACATATACCTATACATACCTATATACATATACATACAAATATACACACATATATTCCATAGTCATTTTCTGATTTCCTACATGACTCATTGATCTCTTCCTTTTAATAGAGAAAAACTAGTCATCAAAACCAGTCAACAGCACAGTGTCATATAGTGGAAAGTGTGATGGATTTTGAGTTTGAGGATACAAGTTCAAAAGCTGGCTCTGATATCTGTTACCTGTGTGGCCTTGGGTAAGCCATTGAATATCTCTGAGGCTCAGAGTCCTCCTTGATAAAGTGAAAGGATTGAGTCATATGGTCTCTGAGGTCCTTTCATTTATCAGGATAAATATGATCCTATGATCCTGTGAGTCTTTGAATTCTGATGGTCCTTTCAGCATTCCTCACACATAGGCCCCCACTTGTCTACTGAAAGGGTGGAGGGGGAATATGTTGTATCATTATCTTGCTCTGACTTTAGGAGCATCACAAATCAGCTGGTGACTCCACAGAGTAGCAGAAACTTTCATGGAGTCTTCTTATGATTCCTCTGTCCATACATATACATGCACACACATGTATATATTATATATATGCGTGTGCATATATATGTATACACATATTTATACACACACACACATATATATGTACATACACACACACACACACACACACACACACACACACACACGGAGGTAAAAGTCTCAGACTTCTTACCCAGGGGATCTGAGTAGTAGTGAGTTGGGAGATCTAGAAAGAGAACTGGATTTGGTCCCAGAATACCTAGGTTCAAATTCCAGCTCTTGCTAAATGAGCAACCTGAGAAAGTCATCTTTTCTCCCATGGCCTTGGTTCTTTCTCTTGTATAATATGAGACCTGGAGTATAGTAATTCTTCTTCCAGCTCTAAATCTGTGACCATGCAATCTTCCTTCCCTTGGCTCAGTCCCTCTGAGGTCATTGCAATAATTCCATGCTCAGCCTCCCTTCTCCTTTCTCCCTGGCCCTCCCCCTGCTGTCTTACATGGGGTGCCTCATACTGGCTGTTCTCCAGGGCTCAGCTGTCAGTACCCACACAGTCTGACTCATGCTCCCTCTCAGTTCCCAAGGAGCCTTCCAGAGTCGAGACTCCTCTTGTACTTCTATCCCAGTGATTCATGCCTTATTTTCTGTGGGTTGGTTGGAGGAGAGTTACTTGAGGATTATGTTTGGGGAAGATGTTTCATGGTAGATATAAATATATGTATATCCCTATGTAGATATACTCACATCCATGCCTGTACATATGTATGTGCATGTGCATGTGTATAAAATAACACAAATATGTATATAAGCAGAAGGAAAAAGAAAAACTTTCTCCTTCATGATTCACCTTCAGAATTCACTAAACATACTCACTCATCACATCATGGCTTGAGCACTTAGACAGAAGGAGAGGGAGGGGAAGGAGGGAACTCAAAACATTTATTTGGAGGGCAGGGCTGTGAATTGCTAATCTTCCGTGTAGACCCAATCTGCAACAGATGGCATTATGACAATAGAAGAAAGTCAAAGAAAATAAATCAGTCTTAATTTCATGATGTGTTGGATGTTTCCTCTGCTTCTCTTCACCCCTGCTTCCAAACGGAACAGTATCGTATCTGAACGAGACTGGATGGGCATAGGGATGTATGTCCTGGCCTTGTCCCATGATCTCTGTACCCCATGATCCTTCTTCTGCTCTATCAGTACTGATGCAGAGGCACCTGACATGAAGTAAGTACTTGATAATTATTTGATGAATGAATGAATGAATGAATGAATGAATGATCCTATCTGAAGGGGATGTACCTTCTGGCTCTAAATCCTAGAAGGTGCTGGGGGCCAGATAACCTGGAAAGATACTTTGACTTTTTCATCTACAAATGACCATTTGACCTTGGGAAGTCATCAACTTCTTTGGGTGTCCAGTTCTTAGGTTTACGTGATTCAGTGATCTCTGGGGTCCTTTCTAGGTGTAAAGCCCACAATCAAGGAGACTGTAAGCTCTGTTCTTATCCTTGTCCAGCACAGTATAGAAATTTAATAATAAGCGTTTGTTGGGTTGAATGGGGTTAGGACCTTAGAGACCCAAAGTCATCTTGTGTTTGCACCTTTATTAAGTTGGCCACTGAGTCATGCTGGGTAGCTCCTTATTCACTTTCCTGGCAACAAACCCTCGCATCCCCTTCCTAGGACTCCTTTCCGTGGGGAGGCAGGATGGCAGCTCATGAGGTATGGTTTTGAGGGCATCTCTGCCCACGTGTGGTTGGGCTTTGATGGCGTGTGAGGTCTCTTCCAAATAGAAGATACCGTCACAGTGTTCCTCCCACCTTGTTTATTTCTTCTTGTGTGAAAGGAAAGGGGCTGGGCTAGTCATCTCTATGGTCCCTTCTGACCTTTAACACTGGCTTGTTTTAAGAGCTATCAATAAGTATTTAACCAGAATTTGCTCTACCTACACTTAAATTAGGTTTAAGGCTAAGTAAGAGTCAAAGTGGCTGGTCCAGATCATCAGCACAATAGTTTAGAGAATAGGAAAATTCCTGGGGCCTAGGAAAGCCAGGGAGGCTTCACGGAGGAGGAGGGGCTTGTTGGGCCTCAAAGAATGGAGAGGCTTTGATCTATACCTGAACACCATGTATACTGGAAAAATCTCTGAACTTAGTGTTCAGAGGACCTGAATTGAACCTCACCTCTGACATTTGCTGGCTCTGGGACCATGGACAGGGCCCTTCTCAATTCTGGTGAGGCTCAAATGAGGCAATGTGTGTAAAAGGCTTTGCCCATGTAAAGTGTCAATAAGGTGAGATCTATTCTTGTTTCTTTCATCTTCCATCCCACACAACTTACAGTTTGGGGTGGGGGTGGAGGGTGGTGGCTTGCTTTGGGTACTTAATCATCTAATGGCCTGTGTTGCTATCTGCTTCTCATGCTCGGGCTTCTTTTCCTAATTGGATCTACATTTTTCAAAGGGTAAGGGATATATTTTCGCTTATCTCCTGCTCACTCAGTGTCTCCTAACCCTTGTTATTGTTATTAATAACTATCATTTATGTAGTACTTCAAAGTTTGCAAAGGATTATATGTGTCTATGTGTATATATTTAAAATCTCATTTCATTCTCACAATAGCCCTGTGAGCTATTATTATTATTGTAATTTTAAAGACGAGGAAATTGGACCTGAGAGAGGTTAAGTGACTTTCCCAAAGTCACATAGCCAACCAGTATCCAAGGCAGGATTTGAACTCATGTCTTCCTGCCTCCAGGTCCAATGTTCTCTCTGCTTTGTCACCTAGATGCCCCTAGATGCTACCTTATGAGGATGTTTCCTTTTTTTTTTAAATCCAAAAGTTTTACAGACTCTTATGTGATAGTATTTGTATCAGTAAGATACAGAGATTGAGAAAATGCTAGATTGTGAAATGCTATGATGTATTTTCTAGCTTTTTAAAATGGACCTGGTCTTTACTCATCACATCAGTATCTATATATATTTGAAAAATAGTGATTTGTGTATGTGAGAGATGTATAATTTATTCTGCATGCAGAAAGAAGGTACACTTGCTTTTAGATATAAGGCTGAGTCATTTAATGAGATGGCTGGTATGATTTTACAGCTTTCTGAAACAGGAGGTCTGGCCCAAGTGAAGTTGCTAGGCTTAAATGAAGTTCCAAAGTGATAATGCTTGACATGTGTATAGACTGGGAAACGTTTTGCGGTAACTCTGTGGCCCAAAGGCTGTCAACCACTGGCCTGAGATCATCTTCTTTTTAGGCTTATATTCCATAGGATTATAGATTTTGACCCACAAGAAGCCTCAGAGATTCCCCCCTCTACCCCTCCTCCTAAATCCCAATCTACAAACAGCCCCTCATTTTATAAAGAACCTGAGGAAGCCCAGGGATGGGGATTTGCCAAAAGTGACACAGGTAGAAAATGTGAGGGGCTGATTTTAACTCGGGTTCTCTGACTCTAAATATAATTTTATTTCCACTCTACCATACCTGAAAGTTATTGATGTTGTCACTGTCATGGTTATTGTCATACTCATATCTGTTGTCTACCATGTCCGGAGTGGTCTCCCATCCTCACTTCTGCCTTTTAGAATCCTTGTGTTCTTTCAAAGTTCAGTTAAAGCATCATCTTCTATATTTTATCTGTTCTCATCCCCCAGTTCTAGTGCTTTCTTCCCAAGTAACTTTGTGTTTATTTTGTATGTAGTTATAGATATGTAGTACATATCGAAATCCCTCCCTATAGAGCTTAGCTCTTTGAAAGCAGGGCTTATTTGATTTTTGTCTTTCTATTCCCAAAAGCCTACACAGTGCTTAGCACATCTTAAGTACTTAATGAATACTTATTGACAGATTCATCAGTACCCCCACCACTACTTATTTCATAACCATAGTTCATACTTCTTTAATCAATCAACAAACATCTGTTAATTGCTTACTTTATTCCAGTAATTATACTAAGCACTGAGGGTCTAAAGAAAGAACAACACATTGTCCCTGCCTTCAAGTAGGTCATAATAGTTGTTATTCTCTATGGACTTGATGAGGGGTCTCTAATAGATTGTACCAGAGATCTGAGATTTTCCCCACCCTGTTTTAATAACTGAAGAAAAGGTTAAATATATAGATGTCAAGTGTGTCAAATTCACAAGTGACAAAAATCTTGGGTAGGGGTAGAGATATCTGGCATACCAGATGATGGAGTCAGGATCCAAAAAGACTGACAGGCTAAAACATTGGACCAGCCCTAATAATGTGAAATGTAATGGAGATAAAGGTAAAGTCATGTGTGTGGGCTCAAAAAATTGACATCAGTAAGACAAGATGGGAGAGGATTGGCTGAACTTCAGATCAGCTGAAAAGATCTGTTTTGGGTGGATTATAAGCTCAACATGAGTCTATGGCATGAGATGGCAGCCCCCAAATGGTAATGGAAATATGTGCTGCAGCAAGAAAAGCTCAGTTTCTAGGAATAAGGAGATGATAGTTCTTCTGTAGCCTTTCTTGTTCAAGTTATGCCTGGAGGATTGTGTTTGATTCTGGGCATCACATTTTAGGAAGTACACTTAGCAAGTATGGTGGTACATGGCTATAATCCCAGCTTCCTATGAGGCTGAGACTGGTGGATCACAAGAGCTCAGGAATTCTGAGCTACAGTGGGTTATCCCCATTTCTCTAATGTCTATTCTGTTTGTCACTAATTTAGTGAACCCCTAAGAGGGAAGAGCCACCAGATTGCCAAAAGAAGGGTGAACCAGCCCAGGTGAGAAGTAGAGCAGATCAAAGCTTCAGTAACAAGTAGAAGTAGAAGGGTGTACATGGGTAGCTCCTACACTTCCAACCTGTTCAAGATAAGGACAATGAAAAAAAGGAAGGAAGCAAGGAAAGAAGGAGGGAAGGGAGAAATAGTTAAAGGGAGGTAGGAAGTACAGGGACATGTTGGAGTGCATTTGGAAAGGGGTGACCTAGATGGTCAAAGCCTAGAATTCAAGCCAAATCAAGACTGGCCAAAGGAGCTGGGGTAGGAGCTGAGGATTCAAAGGAGTTCTTGCTCTGGAGTTTATATTCTATCAAGGGAAACTAGATAGATAGACAGACAGACAAACAGACAGACAGACAGACAGACAGACAGACAGACAGACAGACAGATAGATAGATAGATAGATAGATAGATAGATAGATAGATAGATAGGAATAGTTAATGTTCCAAATTATAAAGAATTCAAAATGGCCTTGATTTGTTAGAGCACTGAACTGAATCTTAAGATGAAATTCATTAGGATAAATGTAAAGCATTACAACTGGGTTCAAAAAATCATCTTCATGAGCACAAGATGGGGGAAAGTATGGTTAGAAAGCAGTTTGTTTGAAAAAGCAGGTTGAAATTTCAGTGTAAGTCATGAGTGTGATGTGAAAACTTTCCTTCTGAAAGTAATAACAAATGTTTTTCCATCACTATACTTTTTAAAGCAGTTTCCTGTTCATTATCCCCTTTGATCCTCCCAATAACCCTAGGAAGTAGGTTGGGTTGAAATTACTGGTTCCCATCTGGGTTATGAGAATGCTAAGGTCTACAGAGGGCAAGTGACTTCCTCAAAGGCACCCAGCAAATAATTAATGGAATTAAGACTAGGGCTCAGGTTTTCAGCTCTACTTTTCTACATCTTCTCCAAAGGCTTATTAATTTAATGCCATTGTCTGTAATAACTGAGGAAGGATCTGGATTTTGAGTTCAAAACTATTCAAAATAATTCTGAGCCCCCACCTATTCAACCTACTCTCTTTTAGTACAGTCAGGATTTAAGAAATGACCTCAAATCAAAGTAAGAATGAGAACACCACGCTTAAAATAGAAAGTATTGTGACAAGACAATACCTCAACAGCAGGCATTTCTGAAACCCCTCACCCCAAGTGAAGTACTTTGAAAAGTTCCAAAACCCCTCCCGCTCTTCCTCCACCCAATCCTAGAGATAAAAGTCTATGAGTTCAGCCTCTTTCCAACTCAGATACTCAGCCATGATGGGAGGTCAATTTAGGGAAGCCATAGGCATTGAGATAACAACTTCGATTCTCAGATGGCCCAGAAAGACTCTGCACTTTGATACCTGAAAGCCTGTGCTATTCTCCATACAGATCCATAAGGAATCAAAAACCAGCCCTTGCTGCTAGAGTCATGGATGAGGTGTGCTCTGCCTTGGGTCCAGAAGGGGAAAATGCCCATGTGTGTAGAGTGAAGGCTATCAGTATTATCGAAATGCTATATCTAAAAAGAAATGGCACATCCTCCATTTCTGAAATGCTGTGGGATATGCTGAAACACAGCATGGCATGGAGAAAAAAAATCCCTTAGAATTAATTCTCATTCTTTCTCCTCTACCACTCAAATTTTCTTCCAAATATTGTTTGGGAAACCTCCTATAGAAAACATATTCCTACACTGTGAGCACAAATGCCTCCTTGAAAAGGCTAAATTCAAAATGGCCTTTATTTGTTAGAGTACTGAACTGAATCTTAAGATGAAATTCATTAGGATAAATGTAAAGCATTACAACTGGGTTCAAAAAATCATTTTCATGAACACAAGATGGGGGAAAGTATGGTTAGAAAGCAGTTTGTTTGAAAAAGCAGGTTGAAATTTCAGTGTAAGTCACCAGTGTGATGTGAAAACAAAAAAGGGCTTTTTGTTCTTTGATCATCCTTCTGAAAGTAATAACAATATTTTAAAGATCATGGAGGAATGAGTCTTTGAACAAGGTTCCTAAACATTAGCATTATGGGAAGGGATCAAAAGGGATCTCAGAGGTCAGCTAGCCAAAGCCGCTTATCTTACAGATGAGGAAACTGAGGGCAAGAGAGGTAAAGTGACTTGCCCAGTCACACAGTAAACATCAGAGGTAGGATGGATTTAAATTCAGGTCATCTGATTCCAAAGCCAATCTTCTTTATTTTATCCTGCTGCTGGAAGTCAGTCTGTCAACAAGAATCATTTAGTACTTACTTGTACTAGGTACTATCCTAAACATTAGGAATACATGGAAAGGCAAAAGACAGTCCCTGATCTCAAGGAGCTCACCATTTAAAGGAGGAAACATCATGAAAACAACTATGTACAAATGAAATATATACAGGATAAATTGGAGATTTTCTGAATCGGAAGTTATGGCAAAGGGAGTTTATTCCAACCCATACCTAAATGAGAACCTCTTTTCCACAATTCATGACAAATGCTCATTGAATCCTTTGTTTAAAGACTTCTATTGGGGGGCGAAAGAGAGGCTGTGCTATTTTTCTAAAGAATTCTATTTCACTTTTAGATGACTCTCATTAGGAAGGTTTTTCTTATGTTGGGTCAAAATCTGGGAATTAGACCTGAGACCCAGCCTCTATTATGACACAGACTGTTTATGTTACCTTAAGCAAGTAACTCAGTGTCACTGGCCTCATGTTTCTCATTTGTAAAATGAAAGGGTAGGATTAGATGATATTCAAGATCCCTTTCAGTACTGACATTTTATGAAACAAACAAGCGTTCTTCCCCTAGTTTATCATAGGGTGATTTTGTAGTTATTTTCCAGTGTGTGTGTGTGTGTGTGCGCACATGTGAGATCAGAGGAGCTATCATCCCTTTATTCCTGGAAGCTGTACTTTTCTTAATGCGGCCCATATTTTCATTAGTATTTTGAGGCCATTGACTCATGTCCAGCTTGCAGCCCACCCCAAACCACAGATGTTTTCAACTGAACTAAAGTTTAGCCAAGCCTGCCCCATTTTGTCCTGCTGATATATATGTATACGCATGTATATATGCATATATTTAACTCTATAAATATGTATATGGATATATATCTATCATGTTATGCAAATATATATCTATACATACATATATTCATATACAAATACATATCTATATATTTACATAAGAATATCTATCTAGCTACTCTTCTGTAACTTAGTCTAGATCTGTAATTTATCTGTATGCTTATCTGAGTTTTCCCTTTTGCAGAAACTGACTCCCCCAGAGCAGATAAATAGTTCACCTGAAACTTGTAGTCTTGGAGAACGTCTAGGTGTACTGAAAGGTGAAGGGAGTTACCTGTGGTCATATGGTTAGTATGTTTTAGAGGAAGGTCTTCAACCTGGATATGAGTGACTCCCCGGCAGGTCCACTATACTCAGTTTACACCCATCTGTAGCTTGATCTCTATTGTTAACCCACTGTTGTCTTGTGTTGGGTCTCAGGATACAAAGATCAAAATTAAAACATCTCTGTCTCCAAGGAGTTTATGGTTTACTAGAGAGATAGAGTTGGGGTATCAATGTACACACTGTGCATAAGTAAATATAAAATCTATGCCATTGATAATGAGGAATTAGGTCAGGCCTTGTGTTGGAAATGGTCCCTGAGCTGAAACTTGGGGAAATATGGGGTTTCTAATCAATCAACAAGCATTCATTAAGCATCTAATATGTGTCAGACACTATGTTAGGCATTGGGGATACAAAGGCAAATGTGTCAGCCCCTGCCCTCAGTAAGGTGATATCCTACTCAGGGATACATCATATTCACAGATAAGTAATTAAGAGAAATTTACAAAATAAATGCGAATGACCTTGGTGGGTTTGGGAATCAGGAAATATCTCTTGAAGGAAGTGGTACATCCACTGAGCCATGACAGGAAGGAGATCAGGGTTTTGAGAGGAGGAAGAGAGGAAATAGAACATTCTACCAGCTACAGAAGAGGAAAGCAAGGGTGGGGCTTTAGTCTATGCAAAAAATGCAAAGTTTTGAAGTTGAATATTTTATATAAGGCACAGCAGGTAGGAAAGTTTGACTGGAATGGCAAATGCATGGAGGGGAGGAATATGAAATGAGATTGGAAAGGTATCCTGGAGTCAGGTTGTAAAGGGCTTTAATACCAAAGAATAGAAGTTCTTTTTTCTCCCTGGGGAAACAGGGAGCTCTTGAAGATTCCTGAACAAAGGATGAACATAGTCATATGTGTGCTTTAAGAAGATTATTTTGGCATCTGTGTGGAGAAAGCATTAGTGAGAGGAGAAACTAGAAGCTGGGAATAAATTTAGAAGGCTGCTAGAACAGTCCAGGT
Source organism: Phascolarctos cinereus (assembly GCF_003287225.1). Lineage (NCBI taxonomy): Eukaryota > Metazoa > Chordata > Mammalia > Diprotodontia > Phascolarctidae > Phascolarctos > Phascolarctos cinereus. Next base: position 37,876,985 of record NW_027555736.1, read on the forward strand.
GAGAGATGATGAGTGCTTGCATTAGGATGATGTCTGTCCAAGTGAGTCAAGAGAAAGGGACTTAAGTCAGAAACTGAAAATTGTGGGGTAGAGAATCCAAAAGCTTTGGTAACTGAATGTATATGAAGGGTGAGAGGAAGAAGAAGCAAGAAAAGGAAGAGTCAAGGAAGACTCTGAGATTTCAAACTTAAGTGACCGCAATGTTGGTGATTCCACTGAAAAGAATAGTGGTATTAGGAGGTAGGTTTAGGGAAGGGTATCTAATGTGTTCTGTTTTGGCCAAATTGTCCTTGCAGTACTTTTGGGGAATTCAGGTGGATGTCCAGCAAACAGTTTGGGATTAAGGACCAGAGATCACAAGAGAGAGATGAAGACTGGATATGTAGATTTGGGAGTCATTTCTATAGAGATAATAGCAGTGATTGGGAGGGGATAAGATGTGAAGAAAGAGAAAGAGGAGAAGATGGCCCAGGACAGGATCATGAGGGATCCCCAGACTTAGGAGAAGGGACATAAATAAGGTTCTGCTAATGAGACTGAGACTCAGAAAGGTAAGAGAAGAAGAGAGAACAGTATCCGAAAAGGAAAAGAATATTCAAGGGGAGGAGATTTAAAATTTCAAAAGTTAAAACAGAGGAGATAAAAATGATGATGTCTGAGAAAAGGTAATTGCATTTATCAATGCTGTTAGTTAAGTTATTGATGGAAACCTTGAAGAGGGTAGTTTCAATTGAGAGACAAGATTGTAAGTCAGATTGCAAAGGATTGGGATATATGTCAGAATGGAGTGGATGCAACTTGTATAAGCACTCTTTCCCTAGGAGATTAGTTATGAAAGGGGGTAGAGATACAGGATAATAATTTGAGATGATGGTAGGACTGAGCGAGAGTATTTAATGAAGTGGAAATTTCTGACCATGTTTGTAGGCAACAGAGAAGGAGACAGTGGAGAAGATAAAATTGAAGATTAGAGATGGAGATGAAGTGATTGGCAGGAAAAAAAAAACTTCTTGATGGGATCAAGGACACAAGAAGAGGGGTTGTCTAAGGTGATAGACAACCTCATCATTAGAGACTAGAGAAAATAAAAGAAGGAAGGATGTTGCTGCCTAGGGGCTTTGAAGTATGCACTGGAGCAAAGAATGGCCTCACTTTTCTCTATGAAATAGGTGAGGTCATCTGTCAAGAAATGCTAGTTGTGGGGGTTGCTTAAACTAAGAAGAGAAGATTTGGAGTAAGATGAATAGCTTTTCTATAGCAGTTTAATGTTTGCCATGCACTTTATATGCATTATTTCACTTCTCAATAACACTGTAAGGTGTGTGCTATTATTATCCCCAAACTGAGACTGAGAAAGGCTAAATGTCTAGACCAAAGGAATAGATCCAGTAAATGTCTGTAATATGATTTGAACTCAGGTCTTCCTGACTTTTAAGTTGAGCACCTTTTCAGTCAGAGGAATAAAATTTCTTAGAGGGAGAAAAAGGGGAAGTTCCTATGTTGCATGCATGGAGACAGAATATCTCCCCTAGAAGGGCTTTCCCCCCACCCGTGGAATCACAGGATTTTAGGAGTTAGAGTTAGAAGGGACGTTAGAGATTGAGTCCAATTCTGCCTCCTAATCCAGTGACTTACAGCCACCCTATACTTTCTTTTGCCTGATTTCAATTAACTTGATAACACGGAAAAGAGGTGAGAGACAGTAGGGGATAATCTCCATGTGTCTTGAATAGAAATTGTATTCTTACCAAAAAGAGGGAGTAGTTTGGAGGGATGGCTCCATATGGTCAGATTCTCAAACCTGGCCATCTTTTCCCAGTTATCACCTGGATGGATGCTTCATTGAGGTCTAAAAATGCCTTCACGAAAGGACTGGGAAACACTCCCTTTGGACCCCAGCACCTGTTGCCATGGAAAAGGAAAACAGCCTCCTTTGGGCATGGCTTCCCCGCCAAAACAAGGCTCCAGTTTCTCTCAGCCAGTAGCTGGCTTCATTCCTGGAGCTGGGCACAGGCCTCCTTTCTCAGACTATGGGTTGAGTGAGAGGTAAAAACAACATGGTTTCATTTGCTTCTGCATCATTAAAAACCCTGGAGGGAAAAATCAATGTCTGACCAATGGAGGGGGCAGATTTGATAAGGAATGTGTTCTTTTCCCCCTAAGTTTGAGATGGCTATAACAAATGCTCTCATGAAAGGCCAAAGTTAAATGCTGTGTAAAATTACATGATGCTGGTTTGTGACATTTGAGTCCTGCTGACAATGTGGCTTTGAGATTCTGGGGAAAGGTAAACAGCAGGGAATTGTGAACTCTGGGCATTTGGGCCCTGACTCCCCAGGAACACTAGCCTCCCCAAAACTTTCCATACTGTCCCAACTTGTCCACGAGCCCCTTTTAGGGGAAGGGTCATTTACACAATTGAATGCTATGGCTGCTCAGGTCCTATTGGTCAGCCAATAGGATTTAAAAAACATTTTAAATTTTATCAATGGCTTCTATGATTATATTATAATCATTTCTGAAAATACTTCCCCCTCCAAATTGAACCTTCCTTTATATCTATGGAAAAATGCTACTGAACACAAACTGGCATATGATAATGCATGCAGCATCCTGACCTAATGGCTTCCATTGCCATTCTACCTTTCCACAGTAGGGTAGGTTTTGAGCCCTAAGATGATCCTTTAAGTCCATGTGGCAGCAAGTGGGCTGGGGCAGGTGGAGAAAGACAAAAGCCAGAGATTCCAGGATGAGAAACAAACCTCCTTCCAATGATGCTAGCAGAATGCAAACTTTGCAAATCTAGCATGTGTCTCTGAGATAGTGAAGTCGGGGGATGCGTGATTGCAGCCCTGGAAAAACAAGTCAGTTGAAAACACCTTGATTTTTAATCAAGGAGCCCTGGGAGGAGGGGATAGTAAATCCCAGCTTCCTAGAACTATGATACAATCCGAGAGAACAAGGTGACTACATCAGACTGTTAACTAGCTGGGAGCCCACAGGAAGTGAGGGAACAGTCTTTCAGGGAAGGGAGGCTTCTTGGGTCCTGGCCAAGATAGTGGCTCTGTCTCTTAGATGCCGTCCATCTGATAGCCTGTGCACTCCTCTGCCCTGGCCTGTTAGACTTGGCTTTCTCTTCCTTTGCCTCCAATTCAGTCTTCCACATTGTTTTACAAACTCTGATATAAAATACTGTGAAGCCTTGACTAGGCAGATGCTCTACAGTTCTGAGATATGCACACGGACAGTGGAGACCCTCAGAGGAGGTGTGAGCAGTGAGGGCAGGTTCAGAGCTAGGGGCCTTAGGTTTCAGCCAACATACATGAAGTGCCTGCTCTGTATAGAACCCTGTGTTGGATGCTGGGGGAGATATGTTGCTTAAATAAGATAGTTCCTGCCTTGATGGATTTTACCATCCAAGAGGGAGCTGAAACACATATACAAATGAGTAAAATAACAATTCCCAGTAGAATGTAAGCTCCTTGAGGGCAGGGGCTGTTTTATATCTTGTATTTGTGTCTCCAAAGCCTAAGCTATGTGCCAGACACTTGCTGGACTAGATCTGATAAAATGCACAATACCTGAAAAGTAGGAGTTGTGAACAAAGTGCTACGAGAGGTGTGAGAGGGATAAAGGCTGTTACCAACGGTGAGAATCAGGGAGGGCTTGCTGGGGAGGGGGCCTCAGAGGCATAGAATTTCAATAGGCAGAGAAGGGGCTAGGAAGCCCTTCTGGGCACAGAAAATAGTGGCAGCAAAGGCCTGAAGGTAGCATGTTTGGGGAAGAGAAGTAGTTAGGTTTGGGTGTGTGTGGGGGAGATATACCCATAGAGTTAGAGCTGGAAGTGGCCTTCAAGGCCATCTAGTCCAGTTCTCCCATTTTACAGATCAGGAAACTGAGGCCCAGGAAAGGGAGGTGACATGTCCAAGGTCACCTGTCACACGGGTATTACATGGAAGAGCCAAGATTCAAACATTGGTCCATTAATATCAAAACCACCTTCTCTCTGACTTGCAAAAAAAGCTGTAAACATGGCTATAAAGAATTTCAGGAGGGTCATTACATTCTAGATCCAGTGCTGGAAGGGGGGCAGGGGAAAGTCAGAGGCCATCTAGTCCAATCTCTTTATTTTACAATTGAGGAAACTGAGACCAGGCAAGTCAAGTGACTTTCCCAAGGTCATGTGGACATTATCTGAATGAAATTTGAACTTAAGTCCTCTGACTCCAAGACCAGTAATCTATACTATCATTATTCAATATCAAAGCTCTTTCTACATCGGAGAGAGAGGGGTTCAAACGAGCATAATCCCCTATGTATCCTTGAATGTGACTCTGTACCACAAGATGATTTCAGGTAACATTCATAAGAATCTTGAACAAAGAAAAGATCATAATATGTTGTCAGTCAAATGACATTAATCCAGTTGAATTCATCTCCACATCATGTACTCAGAAAAAACCAAAAACAAAAAAAGCATTTCATTCCCATAACAATTTTGGCATTCTATAGTGGTTGAATTCAGAAATTCATTTCTTAATATTACACTTCTCTGCTTTCAAATCATGTTTCAAATTGTTTTCAGGTTTAGTTTGCGTTTCTTCCCCTGTTCCTGCCAAACCCCTGCCATTGTGAATTCCTTTTGTGAATTGGTGTATCTTCTGTTTTGTTTTTTTTTTAATGCATCTCAAACTTGTAAAGCTTTGCTTTTAGGTGGTCAGAACTGATACTTCCAGGTTAACAGAAAATTTCCCATTTTGCCAGGTAAATATTTCAAATTTGGTTTTTAAGAACTTGTAAATGTAGCATCTATTCTAATTCTTGAAAAAGATACTATTAAGAAAAGCCAAGATTGTGGATTATGGCAAGTACAAGATGGTAGAGACTGCTGGGAGATAAATGGAAAGACAATGGCCAGAAATCTCCGGTAAGATCTGTAGGGACATTTCAAAATATGCATTTGTGCCCCTTTTTATGCCACAAAGTACATCTATCAGGTTACTGGTTTTGACTGTCATTCTGTCCATCGTTGTCTTAGTTAGAGGTCAAATCAACCATCAGACTTTAATGGACTTAGATAAAATTTGTAAAGCATTTCATGTGACACATAGTAGGTATTCAATAAATCCTTATTCCCTTGTTTTTTCACGTGTTGACTCCTTTGGCAAGGCTCTGGGTGCTAAAGGGCTATCAAAACTGCATTCTAGTCTAAATGCAGTGGATGGACATCTAGATGGTGCATCATTTTCCTGAGTTCAAATCTGCCCTCAGGCATTTACTAGCTGTGTGACCCTGGGTACGTCACTTAACCCTGTTTGTCTCAGTTTCCTCATCTATAAGATGAGCTGGAGAAGGAACTGACAAACCACTCCATTATCTTTGCCAAGAAAACCCTAAATGGGGTCATGAAGAGTTGTGCAAAACTGAATTAACTGAACAACAAAATATGGGGTGGATCATGAGAGGATAAAGATCTTTGAAACCATGTGGTCCCAGAGGAAGTGTCCATCAAAGCTAGTACAGTGGATAGAGTGATGGTGCTCCAGATTGTTCATTTCTCTCCTACAGTGTGGTACCCAGAACTAATCACAGAAGCCAGCTGTGATCCAACCCTGACAGAACATAGTTGGACTATGACCTTGGACTTGGATACCGTACTTCTAGTAATGAAGCCTTGGGTTTGCATGAGCTTTTATGGCTGATGGACAAATTGTTGCCTCTGTAATTGCAGTCCACTAAAATAATCCCCAAATCTTTTTCACTTCTAATTTAAAAGTTGCTTTTTGGAACTCAAAGGTAGTTATACATTAATTTGTGGTAGCATGGCATAGTGGATAGAGATTTGGCCTCAGAGTCAGAAGGACCTGAGATTAAATCCTACTTATGACATATAATGGCTGGCAACATCTCAGGGATTTAGGTGACCTCTAAGATGGCAAGTTGCAGCAAGTATGCAAACCTGTTAGTAGAGAGACTTTCCTCCTCTAAGAATTCCTCATCTCAGCAAAATTATAGAGCCACTTTCTATCTCTTAAATTTCATTCTATTAGAGTTGACTCATTATGCTAGCAAAGAAAATATTTTTGGATCCTGACAGCTTTGTGTCATCCACAAATTTGATAAGCCAACTCCTATACCTTCATCAAAGTCACTGATAAAAATACTGACTGGAATAAAGCCAAAATAAACGCCCTGGATATTCCACTTGAGACGCCACTCTAGTTGACATAAATCAGTTGATCATCACTCTTTAGGTTTAGTCATTTAGGCAGTAAGAAGCCACTTAAGTGTACTAAGATTCAGGTCACACCCCTTCATCTTGTCCACAACCTTCACTTAAAGAAACCTTTCAAACTGTTGTATACAGATGGGACTGGCCAGAGTAGCATGCTAGTGATCTATTGTATAATCAGAAACCCTAGGTTTGCCCTAGTCCTAGTGCCCTGATATGGCAAGATTTACCTGTGTCTCCTAAGGAGGGATTCCAAATCTACCTGGCTCTGAAAATCCAATGCATCTTTAGCAGAATGAGAAAGCTGGTTAATAAGCATGTATTAGGCACCTACCATGTTCCAGGTACTGTGCTAAGAGATGAGATAAAAAGAATGGTAAAAAAAAAAAAAAACATACCATGCTGTCAAGGTGCTTAGTCTAATGGGAAGACAACCTGCAGACAAGTGGGTATAAATAAGATATCTCCAGGATAAGTTGGAGAGAATCAATAGAAGGAAGGACTAGCATTAAGGTGGTTCAGGAAAGTTTTCTTGTTAAAGGTGGCATTATAATTGGGACTTGAAGGAAGCCAGGGAAGCCAGAGGAAGAGAAAAGGAGGCAGAAAATTTCAGGCACAAGGATGAGAAATGCATAGAAATATCCTCTCAGAGTAGGATGGGATCTCAGTGGTTATCCAATGCAAGGGGTACCTTCTAAAGAACTCTTCTCTACAAAATCTATAATAAAGTAACATATGGTTTCCAATTGAGGAACTTCAGTGTCAGAGACTTTACCATGACTCAAAGTAGTCCATTCTACTTTCAGGCAGCTTGAATTGTTAGGAAGTTTTTGTTTGCCTTCGTATTGAGCCATGTTCTGCTTTGGTAAAACTTCCAACTGGTGCTCCCATTTCTATTGTCTGGATCTAAACAATACAAATCTGAACTATCATATAATTGACTCTTTCATTGTTTGGTTCTGTCTTACCTTTGGTCTAAATTTCTTCTCCCTAATGCTAGTGACTGCCTTCTGTGATTATCTCCAATTTATCTCAGAGATACCTTATTTGTATCTAATTGTTTGTATATTGCATCCCCTATTAGATGTTGAACTTGGGAGCAAGGATTGTTTTGACGCTTCTTTTTCTAATGCTTGGCACACAGTAGGTAATTAATAAATTCCTGTTGATTTGGTGACTCCCCCTTTCACATGACAGCTCTCTCAATATTTGACAACAGTTATCTCGTCTCACCTAGTTTTTTTTTTTTGTTCCATTGAGATAGCTCTGCACCCTTCAAAGAAATCCTTGTATGATGTGTTTGCAAGCACTTCTCCCTGTCCTGGTTACCCTCCTTTGGATCATTTCCAGCTCATCACATGTCCATTCTAAAATGTGATGCCAGACGGAAACAAAGATTTACATGAGGTGTGAAAAGGGCAGATTCCAGCATAACTATCACCTTCTTCATTCTGGGTGCTATGCTTCTGTTAATACAGCTCAAGATTGGATCAGCTTTTTGCCTGCCAAGTCACACTGATAGCTCTTATGGAGCTTTCAGTCCACTAAACATTATGTCCATTCATGTTTAATCAATCATCCATTCTTTCAATAAACATTCATTAAATGCCAATTGTGTGAATAAACAGCTTGGTGTAGTGGGTGGACTTGAAGTCATGAGCCCCCTCTCCACTATATGTATCAAAGCTTATGTTACACCCCACTTGTGGCAAACCTATAGATGAGGGTGTAATTTGAAAAGGTGAGAGCAATACCTCTTAGATGCTCTTGGGAAAAATCCACCAACCCCCTAAACCCCTATCTTCTATGTGATTTATTATCTTATTCATTTTCTCACATTGGGTTCAAAGGCAATAAAAAATGTATATTCTAATATTTCAACATGTATTATTAAAATGCAACATCACTCTCGATTAATTAATTAGCTCTGAGTTCCCACCCTAATTTATACAAGCAGACAAAACTTCTTTTTCTCATAAACCCTCTCTCCCCTTTCAGTATTAATTCTTGTACTGATGGGCTTAGATAAAAACAGTAGTGTCCTGGCTATAAAATTTTAACAGTAATAAATAATGCAAGTATACACACTTATGAGTATAACACTATAATACACATTTCAACAATGTATTGGCTAAAAGAAAGGGCATAAGGAGAGTCACTTCTAACCATCAGTGGCAACTGCTGATTCCTCAGTCCAACAATTAAATTCTATCAGGATGGCAGTTTAAATCTCTCAGGAATTCTCTTCAGGATTTTTTCTTCCCAGAATAAGAAGTAAACTCAATTCCCTCAAAATGTATCTCTATACTCTCTCAAAGATGACAGTTAACTCTCATAGTCTTTCATGATTTTTTTTCCCTCCATGACAGTTAGCCCTTCAAGTCTCCTCAGGAAAAAAGTTCTTTCTCTCTCTCTCTCTCTCTCTCTCTCTCTCTCTCTCTCTCTCTCTCTCTCTCTCTCTCTCTCTCTCTCTCTCCCCCTCTCTCTCTCCCTCTCTCTCTCCTCTCTCTCTCTCCTCTCTCTCCCTCCTCTCTCTCTCTCTCTCTCTCTCTCTCTCTCTCTCTCTCTCTCTCTCTCTCCCTTCCTCTCTCTCTCTCTCTCTCTCTCTCTCTCTCTCTCTCTCTCTCTCTCTCTCTCTTTCTCTCTCTCTCCAATCCCTCCATCTGCCTGTCACTCTCATTCCCTACATTTACATCCCTTCTCTCTTCAAGATGCAGTAACAATCTCCAACTCTGTGGGACATGATATTAAAGCTAGGATTATTTATCACAGATTTAGAGCTGGAGAGGACATAAAGGTCAGGAAAACTGGAGTTCAGATCTTTCCTCTGACACTAGCTGTGTGATGCTAAGCAATTTATGTATCTTCTTATGTATCTCGGGAAACTCTCTAATGCATCTACTCAGTCATTGATAGTTTGTGATTGTACTGATGGAAGGGCTTATTATACCAGGAGTTCCCTATGCTGATGAAATCAGAGATCATTCACATATTTGCCTACTTTCTATAGAACACAGACCTAGATCTTGGGGGAGGTACACAATTTAAGTAAGACATATCCCTAGCACTACTGCACTTAATGTCTAGTATATGATTATAATAGAGCCACAGATTCCTATGCAACACAGCAATACGTGTTAGTTCATTACAGAGTTCCAAAACAAAAAGTGCTATCTGTTCTGTGAAGGAAAAGGTCACTGCTGGTGTGGGGCATTAGGGAAGGTTTCATGGAAGAAGTGAAATTTGAGTTGGGTTTTTAACACTAGTTAGGGATTCAACAGTTTGAGGGGATGGGATGCATTAAAGGCATATGGTGACATTGTAAGCAAACATATGGAGACAGAAGAGACTGTAGTTTGTTCTTGAGGTCAGAGGGTGGACTAGTTAACTTGGAGTATTGCATGTGTGTCATTGTTGTTGTTCAGTTGTATTTCAGTCATGTCCAACCCTTCATGATACCATTTGGGCTTTTCTTGGCAAAGAGACTGGAATGGTTTATTATTTCCGTCTCAAGCTCATTTTGCAGATGAGGAAACTGAAGCAAACGGGCTGAAATTAATTGCTCAGGGTCACACAACTAGTAACTGTCTGAGGCCAAATTTGAACTCAGTTCTTCCTGACTCTGAGCTTGGCACTCTATCCATTGTACCACCTAGTTACCCTACTGCGCATATACAGGGAACTTACAGGATATACTATTGTAAAGGCAGAGTGATGACTAGTTACATAGGCCTTGAATGTCAGCCAGAGGACTTTGAACATTACTCAAAAGGCTACAGGAAACCACTGAATATTTTTGAGTATAGGAACAACATGAACAAACCTATTTTTAGGATGATTATTCTGACAGAAGTATGAAGGACATATTGGGAAAGAAAAGGAGACTTGTTATGATACATTTCTGATAGTCCAAGTAATAATGAAGGTCTGAATTATTGTTATCGTTATTGTTGTTAAGTATCACCATCATTAATAGCTAACTATGTAATGCTTTATGATTTACCAAGTGCTTTAAAAATAGTGTCTAATTTTATCCTCACCACAGCCATGTGAGGTAGATGCTATTATTACCTCCATTTCATAGATGAAGAATCTGAGGTAAACAGAAGTTAAGTGACACAGGTAGTAATATAGGTAGTAGATTTGAAATCAGGTCTTCTTGACTCCAGGTCTAATGTTCTATCCAATAGGCCACTTATTAGCAGTGGGAAAAAGAAGGGATGGTTGAGAGAGATGTCGTAGAAAAGGAATCAATGGGACTTATGAGAGGTGATAGAGAAGGCACAGAGTCAACAATAACTCTAAGGTTATGAACTTGGAAGTCAGAATGAAAGGTATTGTCAAAGACAGAAATAATGATGTCAGAAAGAAGAGAAATAACAAAGCTTGGTTTTGGAGATACTGTCTTTCAAGTGCTGGTAGGACATCCAGATGGAGATTTCTTGAAGTCAGTTGTATATCCAAGTCTGCAGCTCAGAAGAGTGGCCATGACTGGTATAGTCAGTCAGTCACCAAACAGTTAGTTATTAAGTGCCTACTGTGTGCCAGAAACTGTGCTGAGTGCTTGAATAGAATTGAGAGTCCTCTCTGAAGAGGTGGTCTTTGAAGTCATAAAGCTGACTAATATTTCCAATGGAAAGACAGTAAAGAGAGCAAGAATTGGCCAGATGGACTCTTGAGCAACACCCATATTAAGGGTTTGGGATGAGGGTGAAGAGTCAATGACAGAGAGAAAGAAGGAATGGTTAGAGAAGTAAAAAGTGGAAGAAAGTCTAATATCTAGGAAGCCAAAGTAGAGATGATACTTTAGTTGGTATTGTCAATGATATCTAAAGTTGTAGAGAGGCAAAGAAGCTTAAGGGCAGGATAAAGACCATTGAATTTGTAAGTTATAATATCACTGAGGACCTTTAGGAGAACAGTTTCAGTAACACCAGGGAGTAAGATTTCAAGGGAATTAGTCAAGCACGAACCTGTTTATAGGTAGATAGGAGACAACCAATGGAAAAAGAGAGATAAAAGATACACGAGAAAGAAGAATTGGAGCAAAGTCTTAGAGGGTGCATGGTGTGATGAGATCCAGGATGAAATTGAGAGATTGTCTTTGGGTGGGAGGAAAGGCAAGATTACCTCATTTTCTTATGAATTGTTTTCTAGCCGTGCCTTGCTCATCTACTATTTACTACGTGTGCTATCTTGGATGAGTTATCTAATCTCTCTGAGCCATCTTAAAATGACAGGGTTGGCCTAGATGGCCATTCAGCTCTAGATCTGTGCTCTTATGATCTTATATTTTGGTAGCCAATTTTTTGAATTTTATTATGGGAATTTACATGTACCTTCATTATATTTGGTTTTATTAAATTAGTCTTTCTTTCCATCCTGTCAAACTCAACTCTGCTGTTCTATATATGTTAGCTCTTCTGTCTTGCCTCATGTCACCTGCAGATTCAATAAGCATTCAGTCTGGGTAATCAGCAACATCCTTTGGGGAATGTTCATATCTTAATCTCTCCTCTCCAACCTTTATCAATCCAAGAAAGTCCTGATGGAAGAAATCCAAAGGAACAATGAACAGGGCACCCCAAGCTTTGGCTGTTCTCAATGTAGCCAAGTGCATGGTTAGAGTAAGCCTTTCAGGTTACCATGTTTGGGGGCATTTTTGTAGGCAGGGCGTACTGCCATGCCATAAGTGGCACCCCATAATTATTCTACCTGTGTGTAAGATTTCATACAGGAAAGTCACAGATGCTAGTTGTTTTTTTTCTTCAATGATTTAATAAGAAGGGCAAGGTCCCATAGGCTGAAAAAGATCTCAAGTAGAGATTTTTTTCTTTTTTCTTTTTTTTTTTGTCCATGGACAAGCAAGTTATTTAACCCAGTTTCAGTTTTCCCATCTGTAGAATGGAGATAATAACAGCACCTACCATGCAGAGGTGTTATGAGGATAAAATGAGATAATATATGTAAAGTGCATTGCAAGCTTGAAAGAGCTATATAAATGTAAGATTATTTGTTGTTGTAGTTATGGGCATTAGCAGACCCTCAGATAGTACTTTCCATGAAGTGTAAAAGGTCTATACTGGCATAAGCAGTTCCTAAGTTGCTTGAGGTTTGGACCAGTTCAGAATACACTCTGCTATGGTTCATGGTTTGGTCCCATGAAAGCACTTGCTGGTTAGTCACAGATGGGAAATTGAACTTGACCTTTCCTCTGCATTGCTTCAAAACCCACTGGGAATCAGACTTGGCCCTGAAGTAATCCCAGAGAAAGAATTTTCTATTTTTCCAATTTAATGATTTATAGTCTTACCACAATTACTCACTTCCCTTCTCTTCCCCTCTCCCCCACATAGACATGGTTCCAAGTGGAATTAAGGCCCACAAGGGAAGCAGGGGGCATGGCACACACCAAAGCATCTGTTCTAAAAAAGTTACATCGCTGTTGTCATTCCACTGGTGATTTGGTGTGACATGTTATGAAATCATTGCTCCAGGTGGATTGTAACTGGATTCTTCTCCATATGTAGTTCTGTGGCAGAAAATCCTGTTATTACCTCTCAGCCCTGGCTGGACTCATGGCCCCAGGGATACAGGAGAACCTGAACTTTTTATAATAAAAATAGTGCAGCTAAATTAATGCCCCTGTCCATGGTCCATAGAAGGTGTGGGTGGCCAGCCTCTCCCTAAATTCTCCCTATTCTGCTTTGTTCATCCTTGTAAGGACCAAGATAGCATGTAATATCTGGCTCCTGGGTAGTGCTATTTGTGCAAACACCGGCCTCCCCCTTCCTCTTTCTCAGATTCACTGGTCTGTAGCTGCCACCAGCTTTTGTCCTTTAAAATCCATTGATTCTTTTTTGTGCTGACTTTTACAGTACAAATGCCATCATTAGATAAAATAATTGAAGCGCGTAATCTATTCACCAGGCAAAGACTGTCACAGCCTAGGAAGACTCTAACGGAGCTTGATGAGTGGGCCAAAGGCTGTACTTTATCTCCAAGTCTTTTGCAATAGTGATGCAGGCCGGGTGTTCTGGACAATAGAAATTCTGCAGCAGCAAGAGCAGCCTGCACCTGGATGGTGCCTCACTTTCTACAAATCTGTGAAAAAGCAAGCCATGGATTAATTAAATAATTAGCAAGAGAGGATAAACAATCTATCAACCAATCAGCAAATACGTATTAAGTGCCTACTATGTGCCAAGCACTATGCTAATGCTGGGGCTAGAAGTGCAAAGAATAAAACAATCCCTGCTTACAAAGAGCTTACATTAATAAGAGAGGAGACTATAAACACACATAAAAATATAAACAGCATAAATGTAAAAATTTCTGTAATAAAAGTAACTAGGATTTATATAGCTCTTCAAGGGTTGCAAAGCACTTTATAGATATTATCTCATTTTATTCTCACAACAACCCTGGGCGGTAGGTGCTATTAGTATCACATTTTATAGATGAGGAAACTGAGGCAAACAGACATTAAGAGATTGGGGTCACACAGCTAGTAACTGTTTGAGCTGTATTGAACTTAGGTCTTCCTGACTCTGAGTCCAGCACCCTATCTTCTGTGCTACCTATATGTGTATGTGCACATGTATGTACTCCATATCCACATATGTATGTGCACATGTATGTGCATATACATACATACATATATATATATATATATATATATATATATATATAATTCTATGTATCTATATACAAAGTAGATAAAATAAGGCAGTTTGGGACAGAGGGGTTGAGAGGACTGTCATTGTTCAGTCATGTCAAACTCTTTGTGACCCCATTTTTTGGGGCAAATATACTGGAATGGTTTGCCATTTTGTTCTCCAGACCATTTTTACATATGAGGAAACTGAGGCAAACAGGACTAAATGACTTGCCCAAGATCACAGAGCTAGTAAGGGTTTGAGGTCACATTTGAACTCAGGTCCTCTCTACTCCAAGCCCTGTATACTATTCACTGAACCACCTAGTTGTGGGGATTTGGAAATGCTTAATTTGGAAATCTCTGAGCTTTATGTTAAAAAGAAAAAGAGAGACTCTCTATAAGGAGATACATATTAGGCAAGGAAGACAGACAGTGAAAATGCATGGGGATGGGGCTTGTTGTGAAGGAGGAACAGAGAGAATGCCAGTCAGTTTGGCTAGATCACAGAGTGTGGGAGGGGACATGATGTCCAGTGAGGTTGGAAAGAGAGGGGACAGGTTGCAGAGGGCTTTAAAAGCTAAACATAGAAATGAATAGTTTACCTTAGAGGCAATAGGAAACCACATGGTCAGATCAGCGCTTAGGGAAACCGACTTTACCATCACTGTGTATAATGGACTGGAAAGGACAGAGATTTGCGGTAGGGAGACCTATTAGGAGGCTGTTGTAACAATATAGGTGAGCATTGTTGAATGTCTCCATCAAAGTGATGGGGTAGAGATGGAAAAGGTTGGATTTGAGAGATATAGATTTGGTAGACCACCAGGGGGAGCACACCTCCATCCACTTGCCAAGGTAGGGATGGGACAAGGTTTCTTTTTTTGCTTTTATGTGGGATCTCATCTCAACTTTCTTCCCCTCCCCCAAACAAACAGCTGAATAGGTTTAATCATCAGATTTAAAATTCTCTCTGGGGAAAAGAAAATGGAATATTACTCTGAATGATGAAAATTATGGAATCTCTACGTGGCTCTACCGCTACCTCCATCTGGGAAATTTTCTTCAATACACATACTATTTTTTTTGTACAAAAAATAAATGTAAAACTTAAGTGCTACTTCGTTCTGTCCTCTCTTTGTCTCTGTCTCTAGTCTTTTGTTTCTGTCTTCCTCTGTCTCCAGGTTTTCTTCTCTCTGTCTTTTATCCCTTTGTCTCTGTCCCTATGTGTGTTTTGGGATTGGCATGCCATCATACATTTCCTGATTTCCCTGGGGTCTCACTGATCTATTTCCCAATGTGGGGCTCCTGGTAGTTGGGGAATAAGCCTTGTCCCTGCTATGCTTTGGATGGGGGGCCCAAACATCATGATCATTTATGGTGGGGGGTGTTTTCCTGATCCCATTGGGCTGGATCCCTTGAGCTGGCTAAAGCTGATTTTAAGAGGGATGAGAGAGACAGAAAGGGGATTAGATCAGAGGACCCCGAAAGTCTCGCTCAGCTTTAAATCTACCATTTATTAAATTGTAGTAGTAACACCTACAGTAGCTACCTTATAAGGAAAATGTATTTTGTGAGCCTTAAAATACTGTAGGAATAGGGCCTGGAGTACTATAACAATAAGAGGCTACCAGGTCCTGTTAGAACAGTGGAGCACACAGCATTTGTCATAACTGTAAGCCTGACTTTGTGTCCACCATCCCCAGACTGCCCTTTCTGTACCCCCTAGCCTCTCTCCACAGGGACCTTCCTAAGGCATTCAGTGCTACTTAACTTTCTCGGGAGTCCTGAGAATTTGGTAGTAGTTCTAGTAAATCCAGGCCATCTCCTGATGTGTAGCAGCCAGCCTTAAGCTGATTTTGTGCTATTGGTGTCTGTGAATATACTATATCCCCTCCACCCAACTGCCAGATTATAATAATAACAATAACAATAGCTAGCATTTATTTAGTGCTTCACAATAACTCTGGGAAATAGGTGCTATTATTATGAGAAAACTGATGAGAAAATTGAGGCTAAGAAAAGTTAAGAGACTTGCCCATAGTCATACTGCTAAGCAAAAGCCTGAAGACAGATTTGAATTCAGGTCTTCTTGACTCCAAGGTCAACACTTTATCCATTACACCATTTATCATCTTCACTTGATCAGATTATAATAATAAATGAATAATTATAATTTTAACAAATTGACATTCATAATAGAATAATAATTAACATTACCCACCACTAACAAAATGTTTTACTGTCTAGAAAGGACTCTACATTAGCTATCTCATTTCATCCTCAAAATGGTTCTGTGATGTGTTCATTTTATTATCTCTCATAGATAGGGCTAAGAGAGGTCATGACTTGCCCAAGGTCACGCATGTATTAGATAATAGAGGCAAGATTTCAATGCTTATTCTGAATTCAGCATTCTTCCATTATTTCACATCAAAGAAGGCATTGTGCCATTTTAGTCTATTACTTTTCCAAGGCAGATGGGAGAAGGCTGTGACATATTACGTATAGAAATTTTAAAGAAATGATGAAAAGGATGTCATAAAAGAAATGCATGCATGGAAATGAAGGCCGGCTGGTCACATGGTATAGCAAGGGATAGCCAATATATAGCATGTGAGTTTCATTGCTTTCGTTTGCTTATTTGTTTTAGAGTCAGGAAAAACTGGGGTCAAATCCTGTTTCAGATACTTACTAGCTGTATTACCTTGGACAAGTCACTTAACTTTTGCCTCTTTTTCCTCAAATGCAAAATGGAGAAAGTAATAGCACCTACCTTCTAGGGCTATTGTGATGATCAAATGAGATAATATTTGTAAAGCACTTAGCACAATGCCTGGCACATAGTAGTTACTTAATATTAATTTCCTTCCTCGTCCCTTTGAGGTAGCAAGAAAAAGTGAGACAGGCACCCAATACACTGAGTGGATCTCTGGTGGTGAATATGTGGAAGGACATAGAGAAGAGTCTCATGCAGGAAGGGAGAGCACGGATAGGCTGGGATTTGCATTACTGGAAGGAACATTCACATTGATGAAATACAGCTCCAGAGGTGCATTTGAGTTTATATTCACTACTGTGTTCTGCCATTATTGTCCTTATTAGTTATTATTATTACTTCAAACCTGCATTCATTGGCATAAGAAATTCTCATAAAAAACCAAAACAAAACAGAACAACTCTCTACCAATGCAGATTAGCAACTGTTCTGCAGCTAATAATCTTAGGGGTATTCAGATCTGATGGTGTCAGAGCCACTGGCTCTGGAGTAAGGAAGACCTGTGTTCAAATCTGGAATCAGACACTTACAAGCTGTTACTTTGGGCAAGTCACAATGTCTGTGTCTGCCTCCATTTCCTCAGCTGTGAAATGGGGGTGATAATAGCACCTACCTTCCAGGGTTACTGTATGAGCATCAAATGAGATAATATTTATAAAGTACTTAATACAGTTCCTGACACATACGTGCATAATAAGTAGGTACTTAATAAATGTTTATTTCCTTCCTTTCGTTTGTCAGAAAATGGACTTGAATCCAATCTTCCTGACCCCAAAGTTGGCTGTTTATCTGCTGGCTCCTTTCATCATGTTCTGTAGGAGGCACTAAACTATTTTTTTAAATTGAATTAATTCAGATTAAATTGAGTTGATTTGAATTAAGAATCTTCCTTGAACCTGGGAAGATCTGGGTTCAAGTCTCGACTCTGAAACATACCGGCTATGTGACCCTGGGCTAGTCACTTAACCTCTTAGTACTCTAGGCAATTCTGTAAGAATCTCTGTTGCAGAGAACAGGTCCACTTGCATTATTTACAAGCTGTTTCTTCTCCTGAATGTTTTCTATACTGATGACATTGCAGGTCCGATTCCTATATGTTTCCTGTAGCATCCTATCACCAGTGTAGCTGGCATCCTCCTTGAGCCTTACATAGCATTGCTTGGGTAGAGGAGGGTACCAAACCTGCTAGAGATGTACCATGAAGAGTGGTGTGAGCCATCAACCAATGGAACTTAGATCCCTACCCCTTACACCTTCATGGCCCCTATAATTGTACACTAGATCTGATTGTTAGGACCTGGATTCCACTGGCAATAAGTGGGAGCTGAGGGTACTCCAAGGGGTGGAGCTCACAGAAGACAAACTCCATTTTTTTTTAAAAGAGAAAGGCAATCCCACCCCCATCCCTGGACATTCTGATTGCGAATGACTCCCTAGTATGGAATTTCTCTTGGAAGGTAAAAATGAAGAAGTGTGCACTCACCAAGTCATTTTTCCCCCTGAGACAAGGGAATGTCATTTGCATGGGGCTAAGTTGGAACCTTCTTGACAATGGGGACTGCTTATTCATCTTAGAAGCAGCAAGGTGCAATGGAAATGGAGTCACAGGACCAGGCCTGGGTTTGAATCCTAGTTCTTCCACTTGCTCTTTACTTGACTATGGGAAGTCATTCATTCTTTTTAAGCCTCAGTTTCCCTAACTTCAAAATAAGGAATTTGAACTCAGTGTCCTCTAAGATTCTTTTCATCTCTCAATATGTGATACTTTGATCTTGAAAGTAAAGGGTTTGTTTTATTCATCTTAGAGCCATCAATATATATATAGTGGGGCTGGATTTAAAGCCATAGGACCTAGGTTCAAATCCTGACTCTTCCACTTACTAGCTATATGACCTTGAGCAGGTCACTTAATTTCCCTGGGCCTCAGTTTCCTCATCTATAAAATGGAGGTGTTGGACTACATGACCTCTGAATTCCCTTCCAGCTCTAGATTTATGATCCTATGATTTTTGCATCCTTCATTTATACATAGAATTAGGAGTTGACAGTCTACATGGGAGGGGAGAGGTGCAGAAAGACATAGGAGAAAAGAATCAGGAAAACACACATCCACTCACCCACAAATCCAATGTATATTATAAGAAAATGGCTTTTGAGTTCCCTAGAGAAAAGAACCACGTAATAACCAGGTAGATCTGTCAATCTCTCTGTATTGTGAGGTGGCTCACTATTCTCCAGGTCCCTGCTATACTCAATCCAGATTCTAATTCTCAATTTAGCAAATCCAGTGCATATAAAGAAGGGGTTTAATTTGTGTGAGAACAAGCTCCTTGCCATTTTTAGAATCATTGACATAAATAACATTGAGATGAGCAGTGGGTGTGGGGGATTGCTTTTTTTCTTTTTTCTCTTTCTTTCTTTCTTCCTGCCCTCCTGCTCCCTCCCTCCCTCTATTTCCTTCCTTCCTTCCTTCCTTCCTTCCTTCCTTCCTTCCTTCCTTCCTTCCTTCCTTCCTTCCTTCCTTCCTTCCTTCCTTCCTTCCTTCCTTCCTACCTCCCACTTGTCTGGATGATATGGAGAATAAAGTTTGATTGCACATCCATCCATCTGCTACTTGTCATTCCTGTCCAATACCACAAAGAGAAATTGAATGTGTTAAGGGGTTCAAAGGCATTTATTTTGGGAGTGATAGGAAGCTTTTAAGAAACACAGAGTGAAATCATCTGGATGAGGTCACATTACTGATGCTAGGTGAACATCTTCCATTGTTTCTTATCCAAGATAAGTACAATGTTTTATAGATTAAATGGGACAAAGTAAAATTCAATTTGTTTACATATAAAACCCTACAACTTTTATATTCCATATATCCTCCTTTTGCTGCTGTCATTTGTTTAACATAATTTGATATTGAATTCACAAGATTTTAATTCATCTTGTTAATTTATCATCAGGGCAGAGATAATGTAGCATACCTTTAGATGTTAAGCACATCTTTAATGAACAATACATTCTTCCATAACTAGGTTTGATTATAGTTCATAGGTTTTCAATGGAATTTTAATCAAAATTCATCTTTCCCTTAGTTGTGATAAGATTCATTAGAAGTGAAAGCAAGAAAGTAGGCAGGCAAGGAAGGAAGGAAGGAAGGGAAGGAAAGAAAGAAAAATATAAAGGATGGAAGAAAGAAAGGAAGGAAGGAAGAAAAGAAAGAAGGAAGGAAGGAAGGAAGGAAGGAAGGAAGGAAGGAAGGAAAGAAAGAAAGAAAGAAAGAAAGAAAGAAAGAAAGAAAGAAAGAAAGAAAGAAAGAAAGAAAGAAAGAAAGAAAAGAAAAAAGAAAGAAAGTAAAGAAGTCTCCAAAACCTTTTTTGGGAGGTCAATGTTTTGTACATCAGTCTGATTAAAATTCCTCCATGGGACTCCTTATGACAATGGTTTTGATCTAACCTTGAATGAAAAAAAAAATGGGTTCCATCGGGAAAACTTTTCTATTTCAAACCTTTAGTGCTCCAGTCTTTGTTTTCTCTCTCCATTTTTCTCCCTAGCAATGATGAGAACTTTTATGTTAGTAGTCTCCTCAATGTTATTCCAACTCATATATGAACATAACGACCTCCCTCCCACCTCTGGAATCTGATCCTTCCAACTCAATCTGATTTCATCTGGTCAAAGTCAGATCTTTCTAGTCATATCAATGTCAATAGAAGCATACACACATGTAACCATTACTCTCACAAAATGAAACATCAAAGTTATTGCTTGTCCCAAGTGATTCACACAGCTCTGTAGTACCACTTCCTTTAGGACACAGATGAAGCACTACCTTCTTCCCTTTAATTTTCAGTGCCTCCAAACTACCTCCTATTCATTTTAAATTATACGGGAACATTTTGTCACCCCTAGGAGAATACAAGTTCCTTGAAGGTAGGAGTTATGATTTTTTCCCTCTCTTCTCTGCTTTTCTTCTTTTGTATTTTTACTCTTTATGCCTATCCCAGTACCTGCCACATGATATGGACTCAATAAATGCTTACTGATTGATTGTCAGCTTGGCAGTGTTTTGGAGAAGTTTAGAGTATCAACCATCACATGCATTTTTCCACTTCAGAGAATATTCCTCTTGTTTTCCTCCCTCCTCTTCTCCTTCTTTCCCTTTCCTTCTTCATACTAACAATTATAAGAGACTTTGTGCTGTGGTGAAGAGGGCCATGAATATGGACCTAGGAGGTCTCTCCTATTAGCAGTTCAGGAAAGTAATCTTTTATTTGGGAATATTCTATCACTTCAGTGGACAGGGAGGCACATGTGTTTACCCTCCCCCCACATTGGAATAAATTCCTATTTTTTATGTCTGGAATCCACTTCTAGTGAAGGAGCCTAAAAGCTATAGCCCAACTCATACCTGCCAGGAGAATTGCCCTGGAAGGATTAGTTGCATTTATTGGAATTACTAAGTGCTAGGCAGCGTATTAAACCCTGAAGATAAATAGAGAGGCAAAAACTGACCCTACCTTCAAAGAACTCGCTGTGCAATGGGAAAGGCATCATTAAAAACAACACGAAGCTATGTATTATCTATCCATCTATCTTGCTGTATCTCTCTATATCTATCTCTATATAGTTCAGAGCAAAGGACCTTACTATGGACAAATAGACAAAGGACTACGTCTTCAAGCAGAGGGCAAAGACTCAGGGGTATTGTTTCAGTGATTCTAGTTTGTGGATAAACCATATCACTTCTTACTTTTCTTCCAACTATGGAATGTTATGAATGACCCATTCTTTCTAAAGGTCTCACTGTAATTTGTACCTTGTTTTTCTGATCAAGAGAGGGCCTCAAGGCTTGGAGTTGGAAAAATGATTTCATGGGTCTGACTTAGTTCTTTAGCTGCCTTTTAGGAGTGTGTCTTCATGTGCCATAAATACTTGTTTGTTGTCTTACGCTTGGGGTATTTGCGTGAAATATTCATGGACAGCATCTGAAATATGCATGTTTGCCTTGAAACACACATTGATCCTGATACTGGGATCTTTGGTCCCTCAGTGGGGAGAGGGAAGAGAGTAGCTGCAGACGTGTGGTGATGGGGCTAGCCCACAGGCAACCTTCCTCTGTATAGGTGCTCTATAAATCCCTCCATTTTTAGCTCCATCTAAATGGTGGCCTACAATCCTCAAAGACCTTTCATTCACCTTTAATTGGAGGTCAGAAAGGACCAGGATGTAGAAGAGAGTCACTCTGTTTCCACAAATTGACTGAAATAGTTGCCTCGGCAATTCAGACCTTGCTTTAACAAGTAAGTTTTTCTTGTTTCTCTCCAAGTTTCACAAAGTCATTGACAGAGCTGGAAAAGATGTTAGAAACCATACAGGCCAGCTGCCTCACCCTACAGAATTAAAACAGTACAAGGAAGGAACTTGCCCAAGGTCTGGATGTTATCAAGTTATAGCCTGGAGATTTGAACCTAGAAAGGAAGATTGGAGTTGTAAGTACCTAAGGATAGTTGGGGTCAGAACACAAACGACCACTGAGTTGTAAGGAATATTAAGCCATCCAGTCTAACTCATCCTTGGACAATAATACTCTCTACAACTTTCCCTGTCAGTGGTTGTCTAGCCTCTGAAGGCTTCCAACTGGGGGGAAATCACTGTCTTCTGGGGCATCCTATTTTGCTTTTGAATTACTCTAATCATTAGGAAAATTTGAGCTGGAATCTCTCCACTTATTTCATTTATTACTTCTAGTTCTCCCCTGTAGGGCCAAGCAGAAAGCACCTAATCTCTTCAGCACTTGACAGCCCTTCACATACTTGTCATGTCCCCTTTAAGTCTTCTCTTCTCCAGGTTAAATGAATCAATCAATCAAAGCATTTATCCATCTCAATTTCTTTATTCTATATTCATATGGAGCATATCAAGAGCCTTCAGCATCCTATTTTCCCTCCTCTGTGCACCCTCTAGCTTCTCAGTGTCTTTCCTGTATGATACTCGAAGAGGGGAACAAAGACTCTTATGTGCCTAAATGGCCCAGTTGTGTCATGTAGATAAATGACTCTATGACCACTATTAAAAGTTTTGTTTACTTAGTCCACATAGGACTAAGCCCAAGCTTAGGACCCCATGGGAAAGCTATTATGAACAATACCTATCTGAGGAATGATGGGAAGGACTTGGCATAAGGAAGGGTATAGGTATAATCTCTGAGACCTAGAGCCTCTGTCCCAATCCAACACCTAGCACAGAATTCATTTTTTAATGTATTTTATTCAGTCATGTTTGACTCTTTGTGACTCCATTTGGAATTTTCTTGGCGAAGTTACTAGAGTTATTTGCCATTTCCATTTCCAGCTCATTTTACAGAAGAGGAAACTGAGGCAAGCAGGGTAAAATGACTTGCCCAGGATCATATAGCTAGTAAGTGTCTGAGGCTGGATTTGAACTCAAGAAGATGAGTCTTCCTGACTCCAGGCCCTGTGTTCTATCCATTGTGCCACCTAACTTCTCTTTTGATATATTTAAGGTCTCTTGACTCAAGGATATGCTTGGGGAGGAAAAGGTGCTAGATTTGAAATCAGTGAGTCCAAATTCATAGGCAGGCTACTTCCTCTCTATGTAAATTTGGGAAATTTGCTTGACCTCTCTGGGCCTTAGGTTCCTCCATCTGTGTAATGAAAGGTTTGGATCTGATAACCTCAAGTGTCCCCTCTAGTTGAAAAGTCCAAAATCCTAGAATTTTGGGGGGTATTCCCTCTACTGATTATTTCAATAAGTGCCTAGCTGTGTGCTGGAAATGCAAAGGAAAAAAACAAGCCAGAATCATGTATCCCACAAGGAACTTACATCTGAGGATGTAAGAGGGAAGAGAAGGATTCTAACCAGTGGAGAAGAGGAGGAAATGCATTTGAGCCATGGGAGTGGGCCTGCATGGATGTATAGGGGGGAAAGTGAAGGGAAAGATGAGCACAGTTCTGGTTTAGCTAGAACATTGAAGAAATGAAGGAGGATAGCATGAAATAAGGCTGGAAAGGTACCCTGGGCCATATTGTGAAGGACCTTAAGTAAGAAAGGGGGATCATCAGGGATAATAAGTGACTTAGAAAAAGTCAGGGGTAGGATTTGAACCCAGATTCTCTTACACTAGTGTCAGTTTACTTCCTACTGTGTCAGGAGAGATATGTAATTCTAATCAACAGAGCCTGATAACTGATTGAATATCAGAGGGGACGAGGGAGAGGAATCAAGCACAAACCTAGGGTTCCAAACTTGAGAGCCTGGAGTGAATGATGGTGTTATCAAAAGAAATAGTGAGATAAAGAGGGGAAGGTTTAGGAGGAAAGCTAGGGACTCAGTTTTGGACATTTTGAGTTTGAGAGTCTAGTGTAAGATATGAGTGGAGATGCTTTGAAAACAGCAGAAGTGGGTATGGACCTCAGGAGAACTCAAGGCTAGAGATATGGGATATTGTTGACACCAGAAGCCCAGGCTTGGAGCTTGTTCAGGACATCTCCATAGCCATTGTGTTCTGGGAGATTTCATTCTAAGGCCAAAGGGCAGCCATATGTCATTAAAAAGTTTTCACTCATAGCACTGGGTCCCCAAGTTCAATCCTCAAGAATCTCTTTGTTTCTTCCAATTGGCTTTTAGTCTTCAATCCAGGGAAGTCCCTTCTCCGCAGGAGCCTTGGCTTTAAGGCCAGACAGCCTTCTTTATTGCTTTTGACAGTTTCACAACCAGCTTTCTACATTGAAAAACAGTGGTAATAGGCCACCATTGTTTATATAGCTGTTTAAAACTTGCTAAGGATTTTACATACACTTTTTAATTGAATTCTCACAACAAAACTGTGTGATTGTTATTATTACCATTTTACAGGCAAGGAAACTGACATCCAGATGAATTAAGTGAATTACCCATAACTGCACAACTGATAGGTTCTAAAGGCAGTATTTGAACCCAGGCCTCTCCTACCTTCAAGCTAGCTCATTTTCCATAGCTTCATGCCTATTGCCTCTCTAATGTAGACTGCCTTATCTGAGATTTCTCAACCCATACCATAAACTGCATAAACTGCCACTTAAGCAGAAAAGGGGGTCTCCAAGAGTCTCATCTGATGGATGAATCCCTTTCACTGCATCCCCGACAGGTGACATCAATCCATCCCCCCCCCCCCCCCCCCCCCCCCCCCCCCCCCCCCCGCTTGAGTAGAACCAATGACAATGAGTCAGTGCTTCTTAAGGTAAAGACTTCCATTTTGGGGCAGCACTAATTGGGCTCACTTGTCTCTATTTTTAAGAATCTACCTTTTAAAAAGAAAAATCAGGGCAACTTTTGCCCATCTCCAGTCTTTCAGTCATTTCATGTTCTTCGTAATTCCTCAAAGATCACTGACAGTAGCTCAGCAATCACATCTGCATGCTCTTTCCGTACCCTGGGATGTAATTAATTCATTCAAACTGAGTCTGGAGACTGGAATTAAAGTTGCTAGGCACTCTCTTCATATTTCTTTACCTTTCTTTGTCTCCAATTACCTGCTAACTACATCTGTTCTCTCCTACCCCTGCCCCCAGCACTTTCCCAGTCTGGCATCTCCATACTAGAGACAAGTAAAAATATAGCTGAGTACTTCTGCTTTCTCTTTGTTGTCTTTAGCCATCATTCCATTCACTGTAAGTGATGAGACTGCCCTTTTCTTCCCCCTCCCCCCTTTCCTTCCTCCTCTTTCTCTTTTCTCTTCATTTTCGTAACCATAGGTTCAAACAAGGAAAATAATCCCATTTTGTTCCCCTTAGCTTTCTTTTTTCTCCGCTTGACCCCCGACTTCAGGGTTCTGAATTCTCTGGCAGCAACACAGGTAAGAAAATCGAGTGCAGCTGTTGATGTCTTTGGAACAATGGTGACCCTGTCACAAGACTTTGGTATATGGCCCTGTAGTAGCTAGTAGTACATCTAATTACATGAGACTTTCCCCAGAGAGATGCACAATACAGGGGAATGGGAACAAATCCATGAGGAAAGACATCCAGGTTAAAAAAAAAAACTACTTTAAATTTTCACTGGTCTCGTTGGCTCTCCCTTTTCAGAGGACAATCAGCGTTATGGTATGAAGGCCAATTTAGCAAAGACAACTCAGAACACTCTTGTTTTTATGAGCTGATTACCGGAAATCTCCAAAGGGAGAGACAGGTGCCTGTTATCAGGGCTATTGGTGGCAGCTGCTGCCTTCCTACTTCCCACATCAATTGCCCTACTCTTCTAATTGAGGTAGTTAGTTTCTTGTACCTGGACAGTTAATGACATTGCTGTATTCTTTATTGGTGATATGCCCCTCCTTTCGTCTTTGAAGGGGAGGAAGAGAATTGAATTAGCATTTGTATAGCTCCTACTATGTGGCAGGTACTCTACTAAGCACTTTGCAGATATTATTTTATCTTAACCCCATAACAACCCTGGGAAAATAGGAGTTATCATAATCCCCATCTTATAATTGAGAAAACTGAAGCAGACAGAGGCTAAGTGACTTGCCCAGGGTAACACAACTGGGAAGTGTCTGAGGTTGGATTTGAATTCATATCTTCAGGAATCCAGACCCAGCACTCCATCCACTATGTTACCTAGTAGTCTTTACATGACAACTACAGATCCCATAAAAACATTTTGCACACATGATCTTGTATCGAAGTCTGGATTATTTGAGAGCTCCCTGTGGAGTTACATTGGTCAGTTTAAGTTTCTATTTTTCCCCCGTATTGTCATAATTTGTAATTGTATTGTCTTGATCTCAAAGCCTTCAGTCTTCTCTTTTAGAGTATCAAGCCATGGGATTGTATCTGTCTTTTCTTTGAACATTTAAAAGTATGTCTTCCAAAACCTTAAGGTATGTATATAGTCATTGTTCCTTTTTGACTCTCAGAAAAGTGGTATCATCACTATCTCCCAACCTTTCTTTTATTTCCATTCTCCCACAAGTTCCTTCTTGTTGACCAGACATAAGTTCAGCATGGGAATTCCCCTTGTGCTTTCCCTTATTTACTGAGCAATAAAATTGCTCCCAAAGAAAATCGATCTCCCCTTTTACTCATGGATTTCCACACAGGAATAACTCTTTGATGAACAATTAAATGAATTCAATTCCATCTTCTGCTAGGGTTCTTTCCTAGTTTTCTCCTTTGTGATCACTTTCCATTTACACACACATGTGTATATCTGCACACAATATGTGTATACACATATACATACTTGTATTTATGAATTATACATGCATATATGCATGTGCACATACGTATATGTAAATGTACTTTGGGACAATAATTCTGTCAGTTACATGGAGGATGAATTTGTAGGTGGAAAGACCAGAAAAAAAGAAATTAATTAGAAAATTTAAAAGATATCCAGGTAAAAAGTGATGAGATCCTGAAGCAGAGTAATGGCCATATGAGTAGAAAAAAGAGGACAAATACAAGAACTTTTATGATGATAGAATTGGTTAGATGTTGTGATATATGTGATGGGTAGAACTGGGAGAATGAAGAGATAAAAATGACTTCAAAGTTGGAGACCTGAATTATCAGAAATATTATTTTAAACTCAGCAGAAAAGATGAAACTTGGATGAAGGGTGAGGTTAGAGGAGAAAGATAATGAATTCTATACTAAACATGTGGAGTGAGATGCCTATGGGACATTCAGATGGAAATGGCAATTGGTGCAGTGAGATTGGTACTTAACCACCTGTGTGGATTTGGCCAGGTTAGTAACTCTCCCTGGGGTTCAGTTTCCTCACCTATAGAATAACAGTGCTCAAGCTAGATGACCTCTGAGGTTCCTTCAAGTTCTAGATTTATGACTTTATGAGAAAGATGATCACTGGGTGTACAGGGAGTTCTAAAAGTCTTAGTCTTAAGCTATTCAAACTTTAAAGTTCGCTAAGACTTTTGGGCTACCCCACATATATTTGGGAATCATCTTCATAGAGATTAGACAAGTAAATACACCAGACCTGATAGATAACTGAAAGAGTAGAGGGAGAAGAGAAGAGCGCCCAGTACAGAGCCTTGGGGCACGCTTCCATTTTCATGGGGGAAGGAACATCCAGAAAAGAGGGATGACAAGGAGTGATTGGACAAGTCTCCTGGCTAACAAGAAATGAATGGTATCAGGGAAGCTGATTAAGGAGGGAATGGTGCTCCAGTGATTAATAATTTTGGAAAACTGTGGAGGAGTTCAAAAGGACTATGAAAATGAAGAGGAAACCACCAGATCTGATTATTTAAAAACTCACTGGTAACCTAGAGAAAGCATATTCAGTTGAATGCTGGAGTTGAAAGCTACAAGGGGAAAAAAGTGAGTGGGAGTCAGGAAGCAGAGACTATGAGTACATGTTGCTTTTCTAAGAATTTTACTGTGAAACAAAGGAGGGATATACAGCAGTAGGCTAGCTTGAGGGGGTGGCAGAGCCAAGTGGCTATTTTTAAAC
This sequence comes from Phascolarctos cinereus, assembly GCF_003287225.1. Lineage (NCBI taxonomy): Eukaryota > Metazoa > Chordata > Mammalia > Diprotodontia > Phascolarctidae > Phascolarctos > Phascolarctos cinereus. Next base: position 37,905,122 of record NW_027555736.1, read on the forward strand.
ATAAATTTCATTGATATCTTTTATTTTTCATAGATTTTCTAATTAAATAAGTCTTCCTTCCCCTCCCTTCCAAGGAGACATCCATTATAACAAAGAATTTTTTAATAAGGAATAAAAAAAACAGTTGAGCAAAACTAACCAACATATTGAGAAAGAAGCTGGAAGTTCTGTGCAGTGTTCCATGCCTATATGCTGATGCCTCTGCAAGGAAGATGGCTGAGGTACTTTTATATCTTTGATGAGGCCAAGTTTTGTCACTGTGATTTTGCAGCATTCAATTAATTCTGTTTTTTTTTCATTAAGCTTTTGATTTATGTTGCAGACATTGTTGTGTATTTTTCACTTTGCATCAGTTCACAAGTCTTCTTATGTTTCTCTGTATGTACTATATTAACTGAGTCTTACAACTCAATAAAATTCCATTATATTCAAGTACCACAGTCCTTTTAGTCATTCTGTAGCATTAATGGGCATGTACTTTGTTTCCAGTTTTTGCTATTGCATAAAATATTTTTATGCTTATGATGCCTTTCTTTTTGTCAGTGGCTGCCTTGGAGTATATATATGTCTAGGAGTCGTTATCTCTGGGTCAAAGAGCATGTGTATTTGAGTCACTTTATTTGCATAATTTGGAATTGTTTTCCAGAATGATTGGCCCAATTTGCAACCCACCAATAGTGGGTTGGTGTTTTTCTCTTTCTACAACTGTTCTATTTTCAAAGGATGTTTTTTTTTTTCTTCAAAGAATGGTGGGGACCTGGGCAAGTTTGTGAGTGGCACTGAAAGAGCTAGTAGATAAGAAAAGATTGAAGATGGGGGGAATGATTAATATTTCAAGATCCTAGAGAAGTTGATTGTGGATAGTAGCAAGGACAAAAGTAGATAAGTTGCTGTTTGCAAAGAGAAAATCCATCTCTTTATCAGTGACTTCTTAAACAAAGAAGGAAAGAATGGGGGATGAAGTAGAGGAGTTTGGAGATTATGTGATGTCCAGCATCTGTTTTCACAGTAAAATAGTAGGCCAGCTCTTTTCCAGGAAGGAAGGAGAGATGATAGAGAAGGTTTCAGAAGAAAATAGAAGAGGAAAGAAAATTTGTATTAGCCAAACCCTGGAGGGGTGTGATGACATCATTTGGGAAAGAATAAAGTGGTTGACACTTAGCAATGATGGTCCAGTTGGGATTAGACAGCATAAGATTTTAGGGAACCCAATCAACATGACTATGTGACTTCCTCCAATAGTATTCACTTATATGCAAATAAGAGCAGAAAAAGATGCCCTAGGATTGAGTTTTGGCATGAGTGGAATGATATTACCAAGATATTCAAAAGTATATGATAGAGTATGATTAAGGATAAGGTTAAGGATGCAAAGAGAAAAAAGCAAAGCCAGAACAGGGGCAGATAGAATTACTGGAGGTCAATGGGTTATTTCTTCTACAAAATCTATTTTTTAAAACAAGGTCTACCTTTCCATTGCTATATTTCAGTAGTATGTCTCATTCTACCATGTTATTTACTCCTTGTGTTAAAATCTCAAGTTCACTTGACTTATTACACATAGCTTTGCGCATTTGTGTGTAGAAATCTGAGGTTGTATATATTACATATATATATATGCTATTTTTTACCAGTTATTTATTCTGGTGAATTAATGAGGACCTCTCACACAATTATTCTTTTTATGTCATCTGTAATATCCTCCATAGTAAGTAAATTTACCATTTTAATATGGACATTTTTCTTCTTCCCCTCCAATTTCCAGTTTAAAACCTTTTCAGATTGGATCTTTAGCCAAATGCATTCTCCAAGTCCTAATAGAATTCCCTTCACCTCCCTCTAAGAGTTTATCATTTCATTGTCTAAATCCAATGACCCTGAAATAAAATTCCATTCATTGACATTACCTATATAGCCAGTTATTCATTCCCTTTCCACATTTTCCTTTCTCTTCTAAAATCCTAACTAGTAATTAAAAATAGAATGGCAATGCCTTCTGTGTCTCCAAGTCTGTTTCTAGTCCCTTGAGATACTTTCTAGGTTTCTTGTAGATATATATTTTCATCACCTTTATGAGTCATCAAAAGTGATTCAAGATTATCAGGCTTTTCTAAGGCCATCTTGTTACCACCTTAATGATCAACACCTCATATTTCTTTCTCCTGGAGATATTTCATCTCTTCATATTAATACATGTGGATTTTCTTTGCTTTTCCATATAACATGAGATGTCACATGATGTAGTGAAAGTATATTGGATTTGGATTTAGAGGACCTGGATTCAAATCTTGGATCTTCCACTAACTATTGGAGTGACTTTGGGTAAAGCACCTCACAATTGTGGGCCTCTATTTCCTTATCTGTAAAATGAGGGGTTTGGATCAGATAATTTTTTAGCTGAAAAATTATAGGCCCAGACACACCACTGAGAGCAAGAGGCTGTTATCTCCTGTGAAACTGCAGAGGTTAGATTTGTTTTTCCTTTCTTTTCTTCTTCATACAATCTTTTCCTACCCTTCTAACTCCTGATTACTTTTATTCCCCTCCATTGTTGTTCAGTCATTTCAGTCATGTCTGACTTTTGTGGCCCCATTTGTGGTTTTCTAAGATACTGGAGTGATTAACCATTTCCTTCTCCAGCTCATTTTACAGATGAGGAAACTGAGGCAAATAGGGTTAAGTGACTTGCCCAGGGTCTGAGGCCACATTTGAACTCAGGTCTTCCTGACTCTAGGCCTGACACTCTATCCACTGCCCTTTTATTCAACTCTGCCTCCTCTGAAACTTGGTCTCCTTGGAAAAATGTTTTTGGTCTTGTCAAGGAACTCTTAGGACTTTAGGAATATAGAATTGTAATTTAGAGCTGGAAAAATCCTCAGAGACCATTAGCTTCAACCTTTGGTCCTTTCTAATAAGCCTTGACATAGAGGGATATGCTTTCTTTAGCCCTTTCACCTCCTAAATGGAGCAGAAAGGGATATGTAGCCCAATCCCCACATACGGCTAAGATTTTTCCCTTGTGTTACTTAATTCCGAATAGGTTAAGAAGCTAAGGTTACGCTCCTTACTTGGCAAAGTGCTTTTTTATAGGCTTGCTCTCTTTGTGTCTGGATTTTTGGTCTCCTGGTGGTATGAAGGATGCATTTGGTAAATACCTAAACCTGCACATCCACTGCCTTCTCCACCCAGGTCCCTTTTACTCTCACTGAATGACTGACATAGGAGTTATCTAAGAGGGGATGCATCAGCTTTGAGCCCTCCATCCCAATCTACTCCAATCCAGCAAATATTTAGTAAGCACCTACTATATGAGAAGGAGGCAGCTATGTGGTACAGTGGATAAAGCTCTAGGCCTGGAGTCAGAAAGACTTGGGTTCACATCTGGCCTCAGACACTTATTAGCTGGGTGATCCTAGGCAAGTCACAACCCTATTTGCCTTGGTTCCTAATCTGTAAAGTGAGTCAGAAAAGGAATTGGCAAACCGCTCTAGTATCTTTACCAAGAAAACCTCAAATGGGGTCATAGAGAGTCAGACACTACTGAAATGATTTAACAACCTCAAACATGTAACAAGTTGCTAGAGCTACAAAGACAAAACAAAAAGTCGTCTTTGCTCTCAAGAAGCTTAGATTATACTGTAAGGGAAAGACTGTAATGATAATCATGATCATATATATGTACATATATACATACATACATGTATATATACACATATATTCACAAAAGTCAATATTTGTTTAACTTTGAGAAATTCATTATCAAACAATAAGAAAACAGAAAGATCTGTGTATATATTTACATTTGTTGGATATATAAATATAATTACATCACATTTTAAAGATTGATTTACTCTTTACAAGGCATTTTTTAAATTAAAATTCTCTCAGGGAGGAGTCTTCCCAGATCCAAGGCTAAGTGTAGCATCTCCCTCAGTTCTAACTCTTCAGCGTGAGTGGCCATGGTCTAGAAGGGACACTTTTCAACACCGTGTATTATAATTGTACTCTTCTAATATAAAAAGATTCTGCTGCCCATGGCAGGAGGGATTTATTTTGTGAGAAATATTCGTGAGCAACAGGGAGGCATCATTGATAAAGAGCTCACATAGGGTTCAGGTCCTGTCTCTGGCACATGCGAGCTGTGTGACCCTGGGCAAGTCACTTCATCTGTAAATGCCTCTGGCAACCCTAAAGAGACTATAATTTGCAGAGCAGGTACTTATGATGTATGTTGGTAGAGGAAGCTTCTTCTCTGGGAGTGTTCTACGTTACTAAAATATATATATTTTTTAACTACAATCATTAGTGTGGAAGCTCTAGGCCTCTGGTGGGTAGGAGTGGGTCACAAAGGAAACAATTTCCAGATACACATATTCTCTCTGCAGGTTTCAGATCTTGCCTGGACTTCATTCACTGAGATTTTGTCAGAACCCTAGAAGCCACATCTTAATCTGTTAAAAGCTACAGATGAACGAGATTTAATTGGCAACTAGCTAAAGAGCATAGGAGTATGCCCCAAGGCCTGAATGGGGTGGGGTGTTACTGGAAGGATGCCAAGCAGAGTGAGAGGGGCTCTGAGGGGGAAGGGGAAAGGAAAATTGGAATGGCTTCATGCTGTCCCTGGCCTAGCATGAATCATTATCTAGCAGAATCATTGTCATGATACTAGCTGTTTCCATATTCAGGAGGAATTTTGATTGCTTTCTCTATCCTCTCTTCTTCTTGTAACTGGTCCCCAGCCTGAGCATCCATTTGCCTGAACAGGCTTATAATGAAGCCTGTTGCATGCATTATTGAAACACTTTCCAAAGAGTAAGGAAGTCGCCTCAGTGTGCTGATTAGCTAGACTGACAGCGCAGATGGTTTTCAGGTGACAGTGCCTGAAAGCCCCAGAGGAGGCAAGGGCAGAGAAGAATGTTGTTGGTTATTCCCAGCTCTGCTGTGGGTTCAGCGTGAATTTCCTGGCATGTTGAGTTTGCAACCCATGGGGCCTCTTGGCTTCCTCCTGGTGGATGCCTGGGTATGAAAAGCTGATGCCAGTTTGTCAAAAGTGGTTGGCTTGTCTGCATGAACAGTGCTGTAATCCAATGATTTTTCCTGTGCCCTTCCATTTTGAGCCTTGTTTTTATTTTTTCCTTCCGATATTTGTCAATAGAGCATGTGATGATTAGGAAATCTTGGAGAATAAAACGCTGTTTGATTTTTTCCTTTCCCTATTAATTTGATTTTGGTACCAAGGGCTAAGATGCAATTTAAGTTTGATTTTTCAACAGTTTTCTAGTGGATTGAAATTTTTAAATCAATTCTTCCTCCTGTTCCTTTTCTCCCATCCCCTATTACCTAAGCAAGCACTATTTGGGCTTGTTTTTCTAGGAAAATTGTTGTTTTCCTGAGACTGAGCAGTCCCAAACTCCAATCCATAGAGTTCTATGTAATTTTATGAGTTTGGTATCTGTTATCAGAAGGATCTATCTGATGAGCAGCCACTAGGCTGACAGGAGAGAGGAGGACAAAGGCAGTGGCCTGGATGGTGCTTTGGGATGAGGTTGGGAGGGAGAAATCCTGAGAAGATAGTATTTGAATAATAGATGAAACCAGCCTAGAAGGACTCCTTCATGTTCTCCTGTCACTTGGTTTCCCTGCCCTTATTCTGTGGATGGACACAAAATGTTTCCGTGATAAATTCCCTACTTGATGCTTCTGGGTCCTGAGTCATGTCCAGGACAGCATCCTAATCTCCCTGTGACATCATCCTTAGAACGAGATAAGAGCTTAGTCTGAAGACTAATTGAAGGTTTGAGTGAGAAGTGACTAGATGAAGTGAGCTGACTGCAGGGAAGCGGAACCCCAGGAAGAACTTATTCAGTCTCTTTTGTTTATATCTTGTCAAATGAAGCAGTCTGTGTGTCTGGTCTTGTGTTTGTGAGCGCATGTGTGCATGTATCCATGCGTATGTATGTGCATGGGAAAGTAATGTGTACATACAGCTGCCTGTAGTTGCTGTCTGAGCCTTTTGGAGCATTTCCACATATGTGCAATTTATTTTTAAGTCTGTTACCATTAGCAGAGAGGCAGGGAAATTGAGCTGTAGAACAGGAAGGCAGCAGCCATCACCATCAGCCTCAGTGAAGGCACCCACTTTCAGCCTTCCAAGCTCGCTATAGGCTATATAGCCTGGGTTTCTGGATTTGTGTTAGATTGGCCCATTCTTCAGTGCCAGTTGACCTTGTGTGCCAGAAAGAAGGAAAGCAGTATGACGTCATTGTGGCAAAGGAAGGAGGCTCTAGGGAGCGTCATTACCTACATGGCTTTTCCTGTGCATCTGTGTGTGTCCACGGGGGAAAACCAAACCAAACCATCTCCTCCACTGGGCTGTTCTCTAACTGGCACAAAGTCTGAGGGACGGAGTACACCAAGGGCTGGGCACTGACAAATGTTCCGTCACAAAGCCATCCTAGATAATAGTTGTTGAATCTTCTATTTCTCAGGCACATCTGTTTTAGCATGGTGACAGTCCTGGGACGGTTATCTGGGATACAGGCCCAGCTTTCCTGTCTTCTAGATCTAGCAGATGAGAACAGAAGACTCCATGGGTACACAACATGGGGCCAATAGAACTTACTGGAATCAAATATTGGAATAGAATTTATTAGAATCAATAATAATGTCAAATAACTTTTGAGGTTGCTCAAGTCTGTAATTACACAAAACCTCAAGTAACCAGGATTTTTAGGATATAATGTGCCCTGATTAATTAATCAGTTTTCCAAACAACTGAGGCTTAACCAAGAAAACCTTTCTTCTTTAACCATTATGGCAAGAAATCCTTCTAAAATAACAAAGATTGCTCTTGGGCCTCAGTACATATAATCTAATGAATGTCACTGTAACTGTCTTTTCCAAAGAGAGATCCCCTAAAGACCTCGGGGTTATTATTCTTAGCCTGAGTTGTTAGAATCGTGGAAGAGACCACAGTAATGACCTTGTCCAAGCTTTTTCTTTAATAGGTGAAGCTTCTTCCCTCGGCTCATCCCCTTCCCCTCCCCCCACATCCAGTTGGTCGCCATGTTTTACCTCGTGTATCTCACATATTTACCCTTCTCTTCACTTACACAGCCTCCAATCTAATTTAAGACCTCATCACCTGTTCATGGCTTATTGCAAGAACCTTGCAACTGATCTTCCTGCCTCCATTCTCCCTTCTCTAATCCATCACACCTCTGCGCATGTAATGCTCTCACTACTCAAGCAGCTATAGTCACTCCTGTTTTCTTCTAAAATGTAATATAGACTCCTCTGCTTGGCATATAAAGGTAGTCACAGTTTGCTTCCAGTCTAGAGTTCCAGACTTATGACCCTTCACTCTTCTACGAGGTTTCTAGTTAGACTGGCCTACTCTATCTCCCATCTCCACGCCTTTGATCAGGCCGTCTCTCATATCTAGAATGAACTTTCATTCTTATTTCCCCTTCATAGAATTGCTAGCTTCTTTCAACAGTTATCCGAGGTGCCAATTCCTACAGAATGCCTTTCCTGACCACCATAGTTGGTAGTGCTCTTCTCTTCCCATCCCCCTCGCCTCCATCACTTATGATTTTCTTCAAATACATTTTGTATTTATTTGTCTGCATTTGTATTCTTCCTGACAGAATATAATGCCCATGCTTTTTGTCTTTCTGTTCCCAGCAATCACTATGGCACATGGCAGCACTATGGCACATGGCAAGCATTTAATAACTATTTGTCGATTAAATAAATAAATAGATAGATAAATAAATTAATGAAATAGAAGCTTAGGGACATAAAGTCCCTTGCCCAAGGCCACATATTTAGTAGAAAAGATGGGACATGAGCCTAGGGAATGGTTGCATTCCCTGTCCAGCATTCTGTCCATTATAGTCTTGTTGCACGGGTCTATTAAAGAGAGTTGGATAGGACCTAGGAAACAGGTCTGAATGTGGTCTGATATTAGGGCAAGCATGCTTTCTGTGTCTCCTCCTTGATCCATTTCTTGTTATCATCTTATTTTCATGTGATATTTTTTTCTTTTTAAAGTCTGGAAGAACAATTAAAACAAAACTGATTAGTCAATGTAGCTATATAAATAGCCCACAGTTCTACAGCAATTTAAAGTTTGCAAAGTACTTTCCCTCAGAAAAACCCATGAGATATATAGTATAGGTATTGGTACCCCCAATTTACAGATGAGGAAACTGAATCTCAGAAAGCTGAAGTGACTTTATACCCAGGACTCGCATCTAGATATTCTTACTCCAAGTCTCATGCTTTTCCCGCTCTATCTTTCCTGATGCTTCCCTTTAGTTTCTTGGTTAGTTGGGTTTTGATCAATTCAGTTCGTGTGGTACTCTATAGAACTGAGAATGTTTACTACTCCTGAGAATTCTAGTGGCTAAAGGGCTATGGATGGTGAGAATAACTGTTAATAAATTTAGTCTTAACAACATATTTTTTAGTATGTCCCTATGTGTAAACTATATTTGGCTATAATTTATGTGCATAAGTTATTCTTATAAAGATTTTATGGAGATGATAAAGTAGACATGTGGGTCAGAAATTATTTATTTTTAGAAGTTTCTCAGTTACCTTTATTTTTCTATGATAATAATATCCTTGATGTGGCTCTCCCTCTCCCTGCAAACATTTGGTATCTTCCCCATCTTTTAACTGTCTTGAGAATTTATCAGATTTCAAAATCAGGTTGCCTCCAGCATACCCTTCCTCTGTGTATATTTGGTTTAGTCCAGCTATTCTCTGTTTTCTTTAGAGCCATTTCTACTTCCATGTACAGCACAAAGGGAATTGGGATATTTTATCCTAAATATGATGATTCCATTGTTGTGGATGGAGAGAAAAACGTGTTCTAATTGTGATAGATTTTTTCCATTTTTCATTTGTTGTCATCTTTCCAGTTTCATTCTGAAATGCTCTTGGGATAATCCACTTTAATTGCATCTCTTGTCAAATTGTCTGTAAACTTTTCCCTCTTCATTATGTCTCACTTTCTTATGAGATGATACTCTCTTTCACCATCTTCTGATAGATTTTTCAAATGATTTTATAGTCTGAATTGGCATTGCCCTTCAACTGTCATATGCCTTTGCTCGGCAAGGCGATTATGTTTTCTGGCTGAGGTTGTTTCTGGGCTCTTCTGGTGTTCTTGTTAATGACTGAATAGGTAAGTCTCCAAAAGTTGACTGAGGCCCAGAGAGGTTAGTTGACCTGCACAAAAATACACATTTTTTCAATATCAGTGGTAGGTTTTGAACCAGTGTCTTCTCTCTTTAAGTACAACAATTTATTCCTTATATCATGCTGTCTTTCCTTTGGTGATGAATTGCTTAAATACATTAATTTAGAGCTCTTTTAATTTCACATCATATTTCCTCTTTTTCATTCTTCTAATTTGGTAGAGTTTTTTTTATTTTCTTCAGTAAGTGAGTGGTCTTACCACAAACAATTCACAAATTACTCCCACATTATTAACCAGTTATTTCCTGTTAATATAGCATTGAGAGGCAGTGCGGTGTGGTAGATAAGGAGCTAGCCTTGAAACTGGGACAACCTGACACATATTGCATGTGTGACTTATGCAAGTCACTTCATCTCTTAGTGTTCTATGTGACTCTTTAAGCCTCTAAGTTTCAGAAAAGGTGTTAATTAATCTTCATTGGTGGAGGGAGTTTCCTTACCAAGGAGTTTTTTTTTTAAATACTAATAAAACCCCTAGCACAATGGCAGTGTAAGTCAATTGATCAATGAACAAGCATTTTTAAAGAACCTACTATGGTCTAATACAATGCCGGGTACTGGAATCCAATGACAAAAATAAAACAGTCCCTCCTCAAGGTCCTTATACTCTGTTGGAAGAAATTACATATGCACATATTGGGATATAGAAAATAATTGCAAAGTTGTGTTGTGAGGGGTCAGGCAGCTGAGGGGATCTGCAAAAGCCTCAGGTAAGTTGGAGAAAACTAGAGATTCCTATAGGCAGGAGTGATGAGAGAGGGCATTCCAGGAATGGAGGATAACCGATATATACAAAGGCACAGGGGTGGGAAACAGAAGTTAAGTGTGAGGAACAGCAAGAAACCTGTTGGTTTGATCAGATTGAAGCAAAAGAAATGATGAGTAATATTAGTAAAATTAGTAATAATAGCCTGGAAAGTCAGCTTTAGCTAGCACTGGTTCAGTCCTTTTTTCTTTTTCTTATGAGCCAGAGCCAGATACAGTGTAATGGAAGGAGCTCAGATCAGCAATTCTGGGTCCAAGTTTGGGTTTGACTCCATCGTACTTGAGTGATAACTTTTTTGCTCCCAAATTTGACATAATCATAACCTCAGAGCCAAAAGGGCCCTCTGGAATCATCTAGTCCAATCAATTGGCCAGCATGGGATTTCTTTCTGTGATGTCCTTGGCAAGCGGCCCTCCTGTCTCTGCTTTGATCTGGGAAATCCCCAACTTCTTAAATCAACAAATTATATCTAGTCACTTAGTGGATCCCTTTGCCTTCTTTCCCTCCTCCTCACCCCATACTGTCCTCTAATTTTAGGAGTATGGATGAGGGCTCTAGGAAATATTGAAATAAACGGGGAAAAGGAAAATATTCTTAGGAACAGGAAGGAAGAAGCCTTTCCTTTGTTGGTGAGAGTATTCCCCTGCACCACAGACTTTCTTCAGCTTTGAGGACCCCTGGGCCACGCGCCAATGAGCGTTTATTCAAAGGGATGGCGGGAGTGGAGAACAGTTAGATCTATTCTGCTTGGTCCAAGAGGCCAAAATAGGTGAAATGGGTGAGAGCCGAGGAGAGAAAGATTTGAGCCTAACAGAGAGGAAACCTTCCTAATTAAAATAGCTCAGCTGATTTTTCCTAATTGTGTTTTTCTAGTTGTCTTTCCTTCCTCAAAGTATATTATATTTATGTTTGATTTATCATTCTTCACCCTTGAGAGAGAATAAGCTCCTAGAAGGCAAGAACTATTTTTTTTCTTTTTGTCTCTATGTGCTCAGTGCCAAGCACAGTGCACCTAGCAGGGCAGATTTGAATCGAATTGAGTTTGTCCCCAAGTGGAATATGCTGCCTCAGCAGATAGTGTGTTACCCTCAGCTGTGGAGGGGATGAGAGGTCAGAGATGTCATAGAAAGGATTTTGAGGTCTGTCCACATCAGACTTGCAGCAAACAAGGTTTGAGGTGAGTTAGCAGGTGATGTCAAGCTCTTCATAGCCTCCCTGATCTTAATCTTGGAACCTCTACTTTTCACTAGGCCTTCCTTCTCAGGAAGGGAGGAAACAGTAAAGGAGACAGAGAGACAGAGAGAGAAAAGACAGAGAGAGAGAGAGAAAGAGAGACAGAGTGAGAGAGAGAGAGATAGAGATAGATAGAGAGAGAGAGAAGAGAGAGAGAGAGAGAGAGAGAGAGAGAGAGAGAGAGAGCGCCAGCTATCAATTTCAATTCAGCAACAGTTGAACACATTATGGTATGCAAATGTAGTAGAATACTACTTTATAATGCAAGAAAAGATGAAGAATTCAGAGAAACTGGGGAAGATTTGCATAACCTGGGGCCAAGGAAAGTGGGTAGAACCAGGGGAGCCATTTACACAATGATGATAATATTGAAAAGGAAAATAAAATTGGAGACTACCAAAACTTTGATGAGTGTAGGGATGAATAGCAACCTCAGTGTGCTGAAAGAGGGCATCCAGAATGGGCAGCATTCTCTGCTTGCCAGAGAAGTGGAGGAACTGTAGGTGTGGGGTGAGGTGCAGGTTTGGACAGAATGGTCAATTTGCACGTTTGTTTTGCTTACCTATGACACTACGCAAAGGGGCAGGTTCTGCTAGTGGTGAGACTAGGATAGGCAAATAGAGTCATTGGAGAGTGATGTTTAAATGAAAAGAGCACCAATAAAACATTCATTTTCTAAAGAAAGGAAGAAAATACAAGTAAGTGACTCAGGCCTGGGTAGAAATTCCTAGTGTGCTCTCTTCCCACATCCCTATTCCAAAAGAGCTGCGACAAACGACGATTAAGCAGTCCTCATTGTTATCACTGATCTGTATAGTTTTTAGAAAAGAGTCAGAAAGCTGAGATCGGAATTTGAGAATTCAGTCAAAGCACTTGACACCTTAGACTACCTTGTGAGCTAGCACCTACTTCACAGACAATTGGATCTTGGCTTCCCAAGTGACGGGGTTTGCAATGAAATAATCATTCTTCATTCCTAACTGAATTTTATTGCAACTACAAAAAGGCTAGGATTAACTCTAAATGCTTTCTGGGGTATTCATTTCCTGCTAAACTAGAAATCACTGTAATCAAAATGAAAACTCTGACATGGAATTGGAATGTGTACACCTGTTTCTTTGGGAGAAGTTGGCTGAAAAGGCAGCTGTAGTTTCTCAGAAAGAATCCATTTAGGTCCCGTTGGGAAGGAGAGAAAATGTAACCTGTTTCTGAGAATGGGGATGGTTCTTTTCATCCTTTATCTTTAAGCTCTGGTACCTGGTCACAGACAATATACAAGGCATCGTGTGCGTGTGTGTGTGTGTGTGTGTGTGTGTGTGTGTGTGTGAGAGAGAGAGAGAGAGAGAGAGAGAGAGAGACAGTATAATTGATAGAGCATTGGCCATTGAGTCAGGAGGACTTGAATTCAAATCCTACCTCAGATAATGACTAGCTGTATGATTTTGAATGTCTTTTTGCCTTGTTTTTCTTATCTGTAAAATGGGGATAATAATAGCATATATCTTACAGCATTGTTGTGAGGATTAAATGAGATAACATGTAAAGTACATTACAAACCTCAAAGTTCTATACAAATACTGGCTATTATTATTATTACCACTACCACCATCACCACCACCATCATCATCATCATCATCATCATCATCAAGATTTCATACTCATTTTATCATTTTTGATACAAAGTCAAGCCTTCAGACAATAGCCTGTTGTTTCATTCTCTGAATCTTCTTTACACTCTATTTCAATCTTTTGTCATCTCTCACTTCGACTACTGTAACAGTCTCTTGATTAATTTTCCTGTCTATCTCTCCTTTTTATGATTCCTTCACAGAACTTCCAAAATAATCTTTCTAAAAAATATTTGGTTACTTCTTTCTGCTGCTGTTCCCCAAGACTTTGAATGATTAATTAGTGCAAAACAATTAAATAATTAAACAAACAAACAAACAAATAAATATTCCCTTGCTTCAGCCTTACAGCTATTTAAAAAGTGAGCTGAGCTGGGACACATTCTTAGCCTGGTATTCAGAAGCCCCACTACTCTCATTTCAATCTACTTTACCAGCTTTACTGGCTAGCATTAGCCACCTTATTCCTTTGCTAAATAAACTTTGGGTTAAGGGGATTTTCCAAGCAGTTTGATTGTATACCTCCATTTCCTTGGGGGAGCAGAGTGGCATAGTGGAGAGAGCCCTAGATGGGAAGATATGACTCCTGTTTGACTATAGACTAGACACTTTGTGTTAAACAACATTTAATAAACACACATGAAATTTTGCATGGTGCATGGTGCCTCACTTGAGACACAAAAAGAAGTGGAATGCTAACTCTGCCTTCAAAGAGGAGCAGTTCTGCATACAAATAAATTTAAGCAACTGTGTGTTGTTTGTTCTTATTCAGTCATGTCTGATTCTTTGTGACCCCATTTTGTGTTTTCTTGGAAAAGATATTGGAATAGTTAGCCATGTCCTTTTCCAACTCATTTTTCCTATGAAGGAATTGAGGCAGACCCTGTCTTCCTAACTCTAGGTCCAGTATGCTATTCATTTCACCACCGAGGTAGACCAGTATGAGGTTGGATCCAATGATCTCTGGGATTTCTTCCAGCTTTAACATTCTGTTTATGATTTTTAAAAAATGGGATTCAGAGGTATAGAGGAAGATAATGATTTTCAGGCACAGGGAGAAGCATAAAGGTAGGTTCGGTGAGGGTGATGAAGGTGTTATTGGGAATGATAAATCAGGCACTCTGAAGCATAGATGAAGTGAAGAGGAATCGTGGGAGGTAAACTTGGATGGGTAGATGGAGGCCACATTGAAGAGGGGCTCGAATGTCAGGCAAAAGGCTTTAGATTTTTGGCTTGACTTCCTTGGACCTTGTTTTTCCTTCTCTAGAAGGAGAGGCATGTACTCACATTCCAATCCCACTTGGTTACAAGCTGCATGAGCTTGGGCAAATGACTGAACTTTTCTGTGTGTCAGTTTCTTCATCATACAATAACAACATTGGGAAGACAAATAACTTTGAAGAACTTAAGAGAATTGAGTATGAACTATGCTACTCACTTCCTGGCAGAGAGGCAGTGGACACAAGATAAGGCAAACATTATTGGGTATAGACCATACAGTTTTTTTTTTTTGCTTGAGTATGTTTATTTGTTATAAGAGCTTTTTTTTTTTTAATGAAAGGGTAGGAAGAAGGGAAAATGAATACCTGTTAATTGAAAAGCTAAACTAAGATAAAACAATAAAATGAGTTTACTTCCTTCTCTGACCTCTTGGGCCAATTATAGTTCCAAATAGAGGGTCCTATGACCTATGATGCTGTGATAGGAATCTCTGAAGGCGGAGTTTGACTAAATGATGTCTATGCGACTTCTAGCATTCTGTGTATTCCTGTGGTATCTGATTTTTTTTTTCTATTTTGAGGAATCAGAACATGGTATTTATTCAAGACCTGTCTAAAATAATGGATCCAGGTAGAGTTTTAAGGGACAGCTGTATCTCTGGAGCCTCCTAGGATAACAGCTACTCTCTCTGCTCACCAGTTCCTGTTTCTCTTCATCCCAAATGTTCCCATATTCTCTTACTTCAGCATTAAAGCTGCTTAAAAAGTGAGCTGATCTGGGACACATTCCACTCACTTCTTTCTGTTCACCGCCTTCCTCTGGGGATGTTTGCTCCTTTTGATTTCAGGCCCATATTGCATCTGACCCCTCCTCTCTGCATTTTGCATGCTATCGAAGTCAACTCTCTGCCTAATCCTTGAAGTCTGCAAAACCCATCACTTTTTCCTCTCCTCCTCCCTTTCCAGTGAGGCACGAGGGGCTGCAGAAGAGCCTCATTCATGACTGACTTGAAGAGTTGGGGTGGGTGATTCATCAGCATTGGTATGATATTTCAGAAGGAAAATTCAAATTATATTTCAAAATGATTTTCCCCTCTATATCTCATTTGTAATTGTCCCAGAGAGGTTATTAGAGGCACTGTGAAGTTATGATAGATAGCTCAGAGATCCCATTAGGCCAGATGATTTGGACATTTTGGCTTTTTTAATTACTATCTATAGACATACATACTGTATATATTTAATTAGGTGAAATGGAATTCATTTGTGTGTGCTGGAAAGGGAGTGTGGTGCCATGGAATTGGCAATGGATTTATAGCCAGCAGAGACCTGGGTTCTAATACTGTTTCTGGGATTTTAATCAGTTAACAAGCATTTATTCATCACTTAATTTGTACAAGGCATTGCACAAGGGACTGAGATATAAAGATGAAACTGTCCCTCACCTCAAAGAAATTGTGTAGTGGCTAGGGAAATAACATGTTCGCTTAAAAGTCTTAATAGTAATAGCTATCATTTATATAGTGCCTCAACATTTGTAAAGCACTTCACATATGTTATGTCATTCGATCCTAAAGACAATCCTGGAAGGAGTTATTATTGCCTCCATTTTATAGATGAGGAAACTAAAGCTGAAAGAGATTAATTGACTCCCTTGGAGTCACACAGCTAGTAGTTTGCCTGAGACAGGATTCAAACTTGGCCTCCCATATTGAAGTCCAATTAATATGCCAACATACACACCCACCCACCCACACACACACACACATATATATATGTATGCATATACAAAATATGTATATATACACATGAGCGTATCTATGTATATGTATATATATAGGTGTGTATGTATAAGCAATACATATATATACACACATGCACATATAGGTATAAATACATACACAAATATATAGAGAAACACACATATACATATACATATATATGTATATATATATATATATATATGCATATATTTACATAGAAGCAAATAATTTGGTGGAGGAAGGTGGGGAGGTACTAGCAGCTGGGGAAGGGACCAGAAAAGGTTTCTTGTATGTACTGGCCTTGAGTTGAGCTCTGAAGAAAACTAGGAATTCTTAAAGGTAGAGGAGACAAAGGAATATCTTCCATCTATCACTTGGATGACCATGGACAAGTTGCTTACTTACCTTCTCTGATTTTCAGCTTCTACATTTGTGAAGTGGGCATTTTATGACATGTGCTGCCTACCCTTTGTAGGCTATGGTGATGGTCAGATGACATGACATACATTACAAGGTGAGGGAACCAAAATGCCAGCTGTAAGACCAGTACCGAGTCATTCAACCTTTCAGGTAACACTTGCTGCTCTGCCCTGGTATAGGGGAATTTTCCTGCTGTAAATTCAAAATTAGTCAATCAGAACCTATTTATTTGGTTCCTACTGCATGCCAGGCATCATGATGGGTCCTGGGAATATAAAAATAAAAATGAAATAGTCTGTCCTCATGGAGCTCACATTCTGTTGCCGTCTTGATGAAATGGCATGTGGACAAAACACCAAATGGACAAGTTAGATATATTTACATGGGTGTGTCAGTTAGTATGATGTTGTTTCATGTTGTTATGTCTTGTGCTTTCTGTTACCTGCTTCCCAGAATGTTCTGCCTACCAGTGATCAGGCACTGAGTTTGCCAGCCACCATATATATCAGATCAAGTAGTCTACATCCAACAAGAAGCGTAATGTTCACTTCTCCCTGCCATCTCATTTTCTTGAGTGCTAACAATGAAGTCAAAGTGCTGGACCCACTGCATTCACAGTCCTGAGGGGGCTGGTGTTGTAGGGTTTAGTTAGAAGCTAGCTTTTTATGATGGGCACCAAACTAGCTATTTATTATTGGGCCAATTTATTATATGGCTAATCAGCCACAGGAATGGCTGGATTGTTAAATATCCTTGATGGGCACTTAAGAATGTTCAAGTTTTTATTCCTGTGAAATCACCCAACTAATTTCTTGGTTTGGAACACATTTAGTCCTGAATTTCCCTTCTCTCAGTAGAGACAGAGATGGGGAATTACAGGTTTGGAAAGGTTCATACACTGTCTGAGATAATTGTTCTGTTTTGTTTAGCTTTTTTTTTTTTTTGCTATAATGGAAAGCCCTTGCGGAGGGATATAGCACATATTAAGGAAATAGTGTAGAAGAGTATGAAAGGAATGAGTAATTTTTAAAGGAATGACTTCTGTAGGGTCCCCGTGTATCTACCTGTTAGAAAAAATCATAAGGGGAAGCAGTATTAGTGACTTTGAAGGAGTGTGTGCTCTTGTGTTCACAAGAGAGTGCAGCCAGTTGTAATTGGAATGCTGACAGTGGGCAGGTATACCTCATCCTTGGGAGTGTATATTTCCACACTTCATCTCGGTATCATTTGCCAGTACGTTGCTGCATTGCCTCTCACCTTGTGGTCCTCCAGAGGTCTGGGGCACACCCTGCTCCCGGGACCTCTCGGGACCACTGGGCAAGTGCACCAGTACTTGGTCTCAAGGCCTTTCTGATGCAGAAACGTGCTCCCTTCTCTCCAGACTGTTCTTTGGAATGCTCTACTCTTGTCTTTTCCAAATGAATATGACCCATACCAACTTTAAACCACTTACAGCTGTGTGTGTACAGTATAGAATAGCAGAAAAAGAGCTAGATTTGACTTCAGAGGAACTGGGCTCAAATCCTCATTCAGTTTCCCATAATTTGTGTGACCTTAGATAAGCCACTTAACCTCTCAATTTCCCATATGCACGAAAAAGAGGTTGGATTAGATGAAACTGGAAGATCCTATCCAGGTCTCTATCCTGTTTATGAGTTTCTAAATGCTATGAATAAGTGTAAATTGCTCTAATCAGAACGCTGTGATCTTCAAGCCTGAGCTGAGAGGTGGCACGTTAACTGAGAGCTTGCTTCTTCTGGTCAGTAAGACTTCAATTCACCAGATCGAGAGAGGTTCCTAACAGTGGGATAGACTCTGTAAGCTCCCTAGGTGGAGGACCCATCTGGCACTCGGTGTGACATTTGCGATCTCCGTCCAAGTTTGGATTTCCACTTCAAGGGCTCATGTCAGAGGAAACAAATTAAAACTAGGTAAATATCAAAAATAATTATTTAAATTAAACATGCAAATGAAAGCATATTTAACGTACAGATGAATTAAGGCTTTTGAAGACGTGTGCTAACAAAGGCTCAACCAGATGTCAGGAATTCACTGGTCTGAGTAAGAGGTAGGGTGCAGATTTTTTCTGGAGACCTCAGGAATGTCGTCGAACTCCTGGTGCAGAAACTCTCTTCACTGATACAGATGAGTAACTCATTGATAACTTATTACTTCTGGATCATAGATTTAGAGCTAGAATGGTTAAACCAATTCCTTTCCTTTATAGATGTATAAACTAAGGCTGGAGGTGAAGGAATTTATTTAATCTCGCTTACAGAGTAAACAATAGAGCCAGGATTTGAATTTACCACCTCTAGTTTTGAATTAATTTCAAACTGCTTAGGGGTGCCTCTGTGTTTATGGTCATTTAGTAATGCCTGAGGTACTCAGAGATGAAGTGATTTGCCCAGAGCCACATAGCTAATCTGGGTCGAAGGTAGGGTAAGAATCTCAACAGCAGCAGAGCAGCAGTGACAACAATGTAACTAACATTTGTACAGTGCTTTAGATTTTGCAAAGCACTTTACAAGTATTATCTCTTTTTTTCTTTGCTATGATGGAAGGTCCTTGTGGAGAGATATAGCACATATTAAGGAAATAGTATAGAAGAGTACAAAAGGAATGAGTAACTTTTAAAGGAACGACTTCTGTAGGGTCCCAGTGTATTCATAAATCACCAGTTTCAAGCTCCAAACTCTTCACTTATCCCACATATCCAACCAGTAATCAAATTCTGTCACTTCTATCTCCCCAACCTTGCTCTCATCAATACCCTTCTCTTCACTTCTACAGTTGCCTTCATATTTCAGGCTCTCTGTTATCATACCTCATCTGGCATCTACTCAACAAGTCAAGTTAGATAAGTGAGTATTTATTAAGCCCCTGTTATGTGCCAGGCACTATTCTAAGCACAGAAAATATTGTTCTTCTGTTATTCCTGTTTCAGATCTCTCTTCATTCCAATCCATCCTTCTCAGACACCAAAGTAACTTTACCAAAGCATAGGTCTGACTACATTACCCTCAAACTCAATAAAACCGTAATCTCCTTATTTTTACTAGGATAAAATAAGGTCTTTTTAACATTTAAAGCTCTTCATTACTTAGTCCCATTCTTTTTTTTTTTTTCTTTCCCTAGCCTTATACGTTACCAGCATTCATGCATACTACAATCCCGCCCAACTGGCCTTGTTGTTACTCAGACTGAACATTACATCTCCCATCTCTACCGTGCCTTTTCACTGACTGTCTCTTGTGTCCAGAATGCAATCCTTCCTCAGCTCTCCCTCTAAGAATCAGGAGCCTCTTCAAGGCTTAGCTCAAGTGCCACCTTCTTTATAAAGCTGACCTAACTGTCCTGTCTGCCAGTAGTTCATTCACATACAAACTGTCACGTACATATTGTGTATGCTCTTGTCTTCCCTTATATTGTAAACTCCTTAGAGGCAGGAATGCTTCGTTTTGTCTTTATCTTTCCAGCGCAAGAAACATAGTAGGCAATTTACAATGTTTTGCCAATTGGTTTCCCTACAAAAACTCAGTGAAGAACAAGGCTCAAGGACAGAAGTGATTTCCTCAAGGTCACACAGGTAGTAAGGTAACTGTTTTCTTACTAGTTAAGATACTGTGGTATCTCTGCGGAAAGTATGTTATGTATGCTGGGGACTGCAACGTTAGCACTTGTGGTTATCTTAAGTTGGGCAGCCTGCATGCTGTAGTGACTTAGGGCACATTATCCCACAGTAGTATTGTAACAATAAAAAACCAATATATTTTGAAAAAGTCTTTTCTTTCCTTGTATGTTTTTCTACCGCTACCCAACACAACAAACAACTTTCTTGAATCAAACCCATGTGGATGCCAGCCAATGCAACAACCACCTCTCCCATCAGTTGGGAATTTGGGCAGGGAGCCAGAGTACTTGCTTGCTTTAGTTATATAGAAACATCTTTCCCGTGTGAATTTCACAAGATCACGTTGTTGGTCATGAGTCCGTAAGGAATCACTACTAGGAGTGAGAATTGACAAAAAAATGTTGAAAAAAGTCAAAAAATATTATTACCCTCTATGTTATGGGGTTTTCTGAAGCCTTCCACATTCATTTCCCACAGTTTAGACTGGAAGCTCCTTGAGGCTTGGAATTGCTAATTTTTGTCTGTATATCCCTATTGCCTATAGCACAATGCCTATCACTCAGTAGACCATTAATGCATGTTTATTTAATTGAGTTGAATCGATGGCTCTCCCTAAATGTCCTCTGAGTTTTGGTCAGTGTGGTAGAGTGAGGATGCTACTGGATTTGGAGTTGGGAACAGCAGGGGTGGGGGTGTCAAATCCTGCCTCACAGACTTAGTAGGTGTGTGACCCTGGGCAAGTCACTGAGTCACTCTGTGCCTCAGTTTCCTCATCTATAGAGTGAAAGGTTTGGATTTAGTGGCCTCAAAGGTCCATTCCAGCTCTAAACCTCCATTCTTGTGATATTATCATCCCTTTTAAAATCTAAATCCTATGAGAATGATACTCCTGGGTCTCTCTTTGAACAAAGCCTAGAAATTCTAATTAGCAAAATATTCACTGTGCATGGTAGGCAGATGGGAATTTTCCCCTGTCTTTCCAGCTGTGCTTAATTGTTTGGCATTGCCTTTGCCCTCTACCTTCACGTAGCAATTTCTCAACTCAACAGCTTAATCCCAAAGGATGTAAGATGAAAAGTGGAGGGCCCTATTGGTGTCACATGCTTTGACCCAAGCGCAATGTTAGGTCAGCCAAATGCTCCAATTATCTGTCTGTTTGCTGCTGCTGGAGATGTCAAAAGACTGGATATCCCTCCAACTTCAGTAAGGCACTTGTGCCATCCATGGAAAGGTGACAGTGTCTCAGATTAAGGTCGGCCTGGTGACCTTTCATTCATTCTACCTGACCTGCAGTCACCCTGGAAATTTGATCCCTGGCATTGTGGCAGCGTTCAGCTCCTAGCAGGGGTTCTTCACCATTTTTGTGTCATGGATCCCTTTGGAAAGTCTAGTGAAATCTATTAGACCTTTTATTATATTTTTTGATAATTGAAGAACATGCTAAATTTAAATTAGAGGTTAGTGAAAATTCATATATATATATATATATGTATGTGTATTTTCTCCACCAAGTTCACGAACCTCATGAATCCCAAGTCAAGAACCTTTGGCCTATGGGGATTATTGAAAGTTAGCCCACTGGTTCCATTGTAGGCTAAAGCAGCCAGGTAGTAAATTAGAGCAGAATTAAGTGTTAGAATGAAAGAAAGTGCAAAGCCACTAGTGGGAAGTGAGGTGAGGTCAATCCAGGACTCTCGAAAGAAAGGAATAAGTCTTCTGGAGTGTTTGGGCTGTAGCGTGTTCACCTTTGGGGAGAGTGGGGAAGGAGGAGGGTGATAGTGCCAAAAGAATGATTCATGGAAAAAGAGAGAGTTGAGGCAAGAAAGAAGAGGAAAAGATAAGCCAGGGTGACAAAACAAGGGGGAACAATGCCCTCGCCAGCTAAGGGTTCTGCT
Organism: Phascolarctos cinereus; assembly: GCF_003287225.1. Lineage (NCBI taxonomy): Eukaryota > Metazoa > Chordata > Mammalia > Diprotodontia > Phascolarctidae > Phascolarctos > Phascolarctos cinereus. The sequence continues at coordinate 37,926,951 of NW_027555736.1, forward strand.
GTGTGCTCTGTGAACCAAGAGCTAGCTGCCAGATGTCTTTTTTTTTTTTTGCTTTTAGGCAATTGGGGCTAAGTGACTTGCCCAGGGTCACACAGCTAGTAAGGGTCAAGTGTTTGGTCTGAGGTCAGATTTGAACTCAGGTCCTCCTGACTTCAGGGCTTGTGCTCTATCCACTGCGCCATGTAACCGCCCCATTTTTTTTCCAGATGTCTTTTTGTTAATGGTAATATCAGTCCTAGCGACCCCATGTTGATTTTAGTGGCATAATCAAAAGTGACCACATACTTTCCCTCCTCCTGAGAGATTAGCTGACGGATTACCAAGTTTCGTGCTCAGGTCTATAGCCTTTCCAGTTAATATCATACTCAAGCTGGCCCCTTTAGTGACACAGGTCCAGAATTTGCTTTACTTTGAACTCTTATTGTTTATGTTTTAGAACAGGAATGTTTGTATAGCTAGAAGCTGTGATCTTAATACACTCTATGTATCAGGGACTAGTGGAATGAAGTGTAAATATAGAAGATTGCAACTAAAGTCCCTAGGACTCACTAAGTTGTATCCAAAAGTGGCTGATAGTTCAATCTTCCTTTTTCCTGGGGGACCCCTTATGGTGGGGTGGTGATAGTTTGATAGTTACGTTCCAGTACCACCCTGCAGGTGATCCCGGAGTCCAATGTAAATTGGCATCTTTATATCCAGTGTTTTAGCTTGTTGCAATGTGGTCTCAAGGTCTGCCTAGAGCATATTCTCACTGCAGGAGGTAGTCTTTGGTGTGGACTGCAAAATGTTGGGAACATAAAGAAATGGAGGTGAAATCTGTAATTTGTACGGAGGGGTGCTGTTCTGTGTGAATGAGTGTTTTGGATTATACAAGTGCAAGTGTTTTAAATTCTGTTCATTTACGAGAGGCAGCCAAGTGGATCTTGGATTTAGTGTTGGGCCTTTGATCTACCTTAGATCACTGAGTCTAAATCCCTCATTTTACAAAAGATGAAACTGAGGCTCGGTAAGGTTATGTGACTTGCTCATCGACTTGACTGTAACCATGTCTATTATTGTTATTATTATTTTCATCTCCCAACTGTCTGTCTGGATAGAAAGAATAAGTGACTAGGTAACTGAGAAGTCACTTCTCTCTGCCTCTGTGATATATCCCACAATCATCATATATACCTCCCAGAGCAGGTCCAGCTTCCTGACCATGTCTGACTTTAGGTCATTTTCATAACTTAATTATTCTTGGTATTTTAATAACTTGTCTTCTCTGATTATGGCTTAGCTTGGGGTTAGGGGAAGAGGCCCTGGATTATACCAGAGTTGATGAGGGCAGGACACTGGATGGCCCCTGAATACATATGCAGCTGAAGTGAACTAATTATCATTTTTTTTTTAATCAAGAGAAGACCAAATGTTGCAGATGTAATGTACAGGACTCTCAATTGTGAGATATGGAAACCTGGACCTACGTGCCTATGCTGGAACCCGTAATTAGCAATGCTATCCTGCTGGAATGTGAGTTTATACTCAGTAATTTCCCAGCCAGCTGAGTTGTGAATGTTTTTCTTCCAGGACCATCTCCTTGGAGTGGTAATTTACTAAGCTAATGAAGATATTGTATTGCAATGCCCATTATTAGTACTGATGTGAAATTAATAACTGCTAATGACATGCACCACATTTTAATATCATTTGTCTTTGTGCATTGCAAACAAGGCTAGAAAAGGTGACTACAATAGTTAGCATTTGCCTGTTCAGTCCCCTGTTTTTTCAAGTTTCCTTTTTTTTTTTCAGTTCTTTGAACAAGAGTGAAGAATATTTTTCTATACAATGGTGAATATCTCACAGACACTGCAAGAGAGATGTGATTTACCTCTATGATGTTTCCCCTCCTGTACATTTTCAGTACCATTACTCATAGTATATTTCTTCTAAAGAGAGAGGCATCATGGCACAATAAATAGGGTACTTGGAGTCAGGAGGAACTGTGTTCAAATTTCACCTAAAATACTATGTGACCTTGGGTAAGTTACTTAACCACTCTACCTCTGTATTTCCTCAAATGTAAAATTGAGGGGTTGGACTCAGTTGGACTTAGCTCTAAATCTAGGATTCTACACTCTGGTCTCCTTGACTCATCTCTTCCTCCTGTAGTACCTACATGTAGCTGCTTCAGAAATGCAAAGAGCTACTTAATAAAAAAAAAAATAATGAATCCCCATTGCTTGTCAAGCTATATTCAAAATCCTTTATCTGGCATTGATTACCTGTCATGTTCTGGCCCCAGTTTAGTGGAGAAAACAGAGCTCTGGAGTTGCAAAGGCTGAGTTCAAAATTCTGCTTCTGATGTTTACTCCACATGTGACTATGAGTAAGCCACATAACTTCCCTGGGCCTCAGTTTATTCGTGTGTAAAATAAGGGACTTAGAGTAGCTGGCTTCTGAGTTCCCATCCAGATCTATGATCGCGCTTTCCAAGCATAGCTCCTTTTACTCCCAGCCAATTGGACTAGTCACCATTTCCCCCAAACAAGCCCCTCACTTCTCACTTCCACACCTTTGCTCATGATGGGTCCTTTTCTTGGAATGTGTTTCTTCCATGTTGTCTTCACTGATGTATCCCTCCCAGTGCTACATAGTAGATTCTTGGTGAGATGAATGAATGGATTGAATCTTGTCACCTCATGGAGCTCTAGCTCTATACTCCACAGAGCTCTAGGACCTCTGTCTCCGCAGATTTGGAGCTCATGATACTCTACAGGGCCTAGTACTCTTTTCAATGAAGAACTTCAATGAATCAGTCATTTTACAAACCAAAATATCAAGGAATTAAGACTGGCTTTAGTTTGCTTCTGAGCATGAATCCAGTCGTGGAATTGATAGAGGCCAGACCCTGTGGTGGCCAATGTGTCAGTGTCTTGGAAAGTCTGTGGGAGTCAAGACCCTCCTTTCACACAGATCTTGGGTGCTTGATTTTTTTTTCCCCATTCTTTTCTTATATGGGGAACAACGCCTGACAGGAAATCATAACGGAGACCTTTGTTCCATTGACGATATTAGAACGTGAATTTTCATCTTTCTAAAAGTTATCTTTGTATATCTTGGGGGGAAATGGCTGGTTTAAAATCAATAGCAAATACAGCTTAAGTGGAGATACAATTGGGAACATCAGACTTGGTTATCTGTGAAAATTCTATGAAACATTAGCGTATTACTGATTTTTTAAAAAATGGGATCCCCCTCAGCCAACTGAAGGGAGTTACAAACCAAAGCAACTATTTATTGCATTGGGAATAAGAGATTAGCTAAATTAAAAGAAGGAAAGGAAGAAAAAAAGCTGGAGATTTGAAACATAAAAGACAGTGCCAGATAAACACCAACCATTTTTTGTATCCAAATACTAAATTGTGCAACCAGACGTGGAACTTAAGTTGATAAAGAATTATTTTATAAACCCATTTTCATCGTAACATGTGTAAAATGCAAATTTTGATCATTATGTAAATTGGTTAGTTGGTGTAATTTACTTAATTCAAAGCACTTAATGCAGTGTGGTATGTTTTTTCCAAAGTGCCACAGTAGACATTTATTTTAAATTGTTTTTAATCTCCATCTTCCAGCCTAACTGATTATTTAAAATGTACCCCCCTCCTCTTTGGCCCCACCCCTACACTGTGTTTGCTTTTTTAAAAGTGAAAAACAGTGGAGCTTACTTAGAAATGGAACCTACTGTCATTGAATCCGAGATTATTAGTAATGGATAGGACCTTAGCACCATCTAGCCCCACATTTTACTTTTACAGATGAGGAAGAGAAGGAGAATAACTTGCCCAAGACTGTACAGCTACTGAGTATGAGAGATGGGATGTGAACCCAGGTCTCATGACTCCATCTTTAACATTTTTGGATTTTCATTTTCTTATAATTAGAGGTTTGATTTATTTTTTCCATTCTCAGTTTGCATCCTTCTGATTCCATCTTGATTTTCCAATGACAACTAGATTGTTGAAAAGCCTCCAAACCATGCCAATTCCCCTGACATTATGGACACTGGACTTACGACTATCTTTGTCTGAAACAGTAGTTTAGCTATATCTCAGTCCCTTTCTGGGAAGCTTCAAGGACGGTGAAGCTCAGCAGAGATCTGAATCCTGAGATGCTGGCCCAGAGGGCAGCTTGACCAGGGGCAGTTGTGGGGACAAAAAGATGCCCTGGAATAGGATTGGGTTTCCTAGAAGACAAATCTCTGGCCATTGAAATTATGTTTTATTGTATTTGGTTTTGGCTTTCCCCCCCTCAGAATAATAGGTAGAGAATAGTAACTCACATAAAATAATATTTAGGGTTTATAAAGTGCTTTCTCCACTATAACCCTTAGAAATGTCTAGCACAAGTATTGTTTTTCCTATTTTATAGATTAGAAAATTGTGGCTTTCTGAATTAGAGGAACTTGCCCCTATTTATACAGAAAGTAGGCATTTGCAGAAGATTTTACATTCATGCCTCCTGAGTCCGTCTCCCATACTCCATCTACTACAACAGCCTGCCTCTCTATTGACGAAAGGCTATTCACACCTGAAAGGCAATGAGTAGAACATTCCGAAAGTGGGAGATAAGGGATCCGCAGTTTGAAATGATGTGACTGTATTTTAAGAACATTTGGACTTCCAGGAGCCAAGATGGTAGAGTAAGAAGCAAGTTGCTCTCACCCTCCCTTATTGACCTCTGAAAGCCCAGAAAATAACACCCCAGGAGAAACCCTGCAATAGCTGAGCCAGTAGAAAGACAGTGTGCAGCAGTCTTGTGGCCCAGGAAGCTTGGGGGATTGATGGGAAAGACCCCTCTCGCTCTGGGAGACGGTGAGAAGTACAGGACGGGAGGCATCCCAGAAAGCCAGCAGCAAGGCCCACCTCAGCAAACCAGGGGGAGACCCTGAGCATCAGGGTGGTAGAGCAGGCACCCTCCAACAACAGGACCCCCAAGTACCTGAGCACAGGCAGGGGAACCAGTAAACACCAGCTTGGAAAACCACCATGTGCACCGGCATTCTCCAGCAGCCAAATCTCCTGGTGCTTCAGCACAACTCCAGGCTGGGAGACATTTTCCAGCAGCCAAACATTCAAGTGCTTTAAAGAAGCCCAGGTGAGCAGTCATCCTGTAGGGGCCGAACTCCCCACCCCTACTCCAAGAGCTCCAGCGCTCCAGTGCTGCTGACCCCAGCTCAACACCAGTAAGCTGCCAGATCACTACAGCCTTCAGCTGCTAGTACCTGAGACCCCAGCACACAAAGCCAGCGACCAGACCCCGGGCTCCCAGCACGAGAAGCTTGAGTCAGCGCACCCTGCACTCCAGCAGGAGAGCTTAACTTTAAAAGCCAGGAAATAGGCAAACACCATGAGTAGAAAGCAGAAACAGTCAATGAGCATAGATTCTTATGATGGCGACAGGGGAGATCAAGGCATAAATTCAGAAGAGTACAATAGTGTCAATATACCCACTTCTGAAACCTCAAAGAGGAATATGAACTGGGCTCAAGCCTAAAAAGCTCTCATTTTCTTTTGTTGTTTTGTTTCATCTCTTCTTTCTTATGGTTCTTCTTATTAGTTCTAATTCTTCTTTATATCATGACTAATATGAAACTGTTTAATGTGAATGCATAAGTAGAGCCTTATCAGATTGCACACTCTCTTGGGGAGGGGGGAGAAGAGGGAAGGGGAGAAAATTAAAAATTTAAAATCTTATGGAAATGAATGTTGAAAACAATGATAATAATTAATAAAAATAAATAAATAAATTATTAAAAAACATTTGGTGGTTATAGAGACCCTTGATAATGAAGGAAATATGCTATTTTGAGCACAATGTTAACATTTATCTAGATGGTATCATAGCCCTGGCATGTGGAAATGACAGCTAATTTTAAGGACACCACCACCCACAGAGACAGAATGGTTGGAATGATGTTGTAGGAGACCATGCACATTCTTAGCCTGACACGAGTGATAGGGGTGAGATAGAGATCTTATTGTTGATATACCCTGATGAGGGTTACCAAGTCTTACTAGGATTGAGTGGTCAATAAGTTTTCCGGGTATAATATCTCTTGTTGTAGGCAAACTTCCAATGGATTTGTGAATTCCAGCTTGTGGGGAGAAGATATCCATCCTTTGATTGGGGAAGTGGGAGATCGGAAAGTAGAAAGGAGAAAGGCTCAACGAAGCTTGGACTTCATTTGGACATCATGTGTAGACACTCTAGCTTTTTGAGGTTGGCCTTGGTCCTCTCCACATGCTGATCTTTGACCCTTTCCAGGTAATTCAACCAACTTTCAAGGGGGCCTTCATAGCCAGGAACACTGCTTAGCCAGCAAATGTCCTTTTCTGTTTTTTTTTTTTTTTAACCATCTGGCTAAATGTGTGGGAAAAGCAGGCACGAGGAATAGGAAAAAAACGACGACAATAATAGTGATGACCACTTAAGTTTATGCAAGATTCGCTTTAATAGAATGACTGGTAGCTTGGAATCATAAAAAAACACCACACAATTCCCCAAAGATCGTCCATCCCATTCCTTTTCAATTCCAAGCCCATAGTTCAGCCTAAGGTACATGCTTGTCCATGATTGAAGTCTTGATGGACTAATTCACTGGATTATCTTCCTTCACCCCCAAACCAGAGTCAGCTAAGTGACAGTGGAAAGAACACTGGGCCTGAATTCAAGAAGGCCTTGAATTCAAATTCAGCCTCAACCACTTACGAGTAAGGTGACTTTGAACAAGTCACTTGACCTGTGCTTTAGGTTCCTTAACTAATAACAGCACCTACCTCCCGAGTGTGTTGTGAGGATCAAAAGAGGCAGTACTTGAAAAGCACTTGGCATGGTGCCTGGAACATAGTGGGAGTTACATTAATGTTTATCATTATTATTATCATTACTATTATTGTTACCAGAGGAATGAGTCCAATGCATTGGATTCTCTATGGACGATTTGTAGCCAGAAGACCTGGCTTTAAATCCTGAATATGTTTCTTGCAGCTTTTTTTTTTTTTAATAGAAAGAAATGAGAAAGACTCTCAAAAGATCTTATGTCTTTGGATTGCCATCTGCATCAGTAGAAGGAGTATAAACTTTGAAAAGCATTTCCCTCACAACACCCTGATGAAATAGGTAGTATCCCAGATGAGGGAGCTGAGTCCCAGAGAAGTTAAATTGTTTTTCAGTTGTATCTGACTCTTTGTGACCCCATTCGATGTTTTCATGGCAAATATACCAAAGTGGTTTGCCATTTCCTTTTCCAGTTCAGCAGAAAGTAACTAAATGACTTTTCCAGAGGCACACAGCTAGTGAGTATCTGAGGCTGGATTTGAACTCAGGTCTTCCTGACTCCACGGCCTGCATCCTATCCACTGCACCATTTAGTTTCCCCTTGTGGTTAAGTTACTTGTTCACAGTTCTCCAGCAGGTTTCCTGACTTCAGGTTCCACACTCAACTATTGTACACTCTCCATGATGAATGTGACATAGAAGATTGGGAGAATATGGCCCCAACCTAGTGTGTTGGCACCATTATTCATTTCCATAAATTGTCATTGAAGCCTGTAAATGGAAGACATTAGCACAATTGTCCACTGCGATAGAAGGATGGCTTAAGTTGTCTAAAGTGAGGGCATTAGAAGCATATAGGGTTGGGTGTAGATGGAATATAAGAAATTGAATTGAGATCTCACTCAATTTCCAACAATCAGGGAAATTTCTCAGCAATCCTACAAGTTCTACAAGTTTCTTGCTCAACTTTTTCAAGGTGAGGTTGGTATTTGTGCATAGAAGTGGGCATTATAGATGGTAAAATATTCTTTACAAGTACTCTGTGCTTGAATGTTTCTCAGAAATTGGAAAGAGTAAAGGGAGTGATTTGAAATGTTTCATTTACTTTTGAAAAAGATATTTTAAATGCTTCACACCTATTTGATCGTTTCACAAGGAATGGTGGGATATTAGCAATATCTATAATAGTCAAGATATTTAATCAGTTCCTGCCAAATTCAAATCCCTTGCCTCCTGCTGGGTTTTTGCCTTTGTCTGACATGTAGCTTTCAGTATGTCTTGTGAAGCTGAAATCACACTTGTGGTTCAAATGCCCTAAACTTTGCTCCATTCAGCTATCTCAGTAGTGCTAACTACAGAGGGAGTAGCTAATGTTTTCTTATTTTTGAAAAAAAAATACATTTATTGATATCTTTTCTTTTTTCATCACTGTTATTTCTGGGTATGCTTCTCTCTTTCAGCCTTATGGAATTCAGCCCTCCCTTAAGACAGAGAAAAGAGTTAAGCAACAACTGGGAATACAATGACTACATCTATTATTTATGCAGTATTCTGCCCTTCTCTCCCCTACACCCTCACTACTTCTCCCCCTCTTAGAGGAGGGAGGAGGAAATGTTTCATTGCCCATTTTTAGGAACATTATCACATTTTCCCCCTAGTTACTCAGAGTTTTACTCCTTGTTTAGTGATCTTTTCTTTTGTACTTATAGTCATTGTGTATATAGTTTTAGTTTTGAATATTTTTCATTTTATATCAGCTCAGACAAATCTTTCTACATTTCTCTTAATTTCTCATATTCATTTCTTTTTTTGCATAAGAATAGTCCATTGCATTCATTTATCCCAGCTTGGCCATTTCCCAACAGATGTACTGTTTCTAGTTCTTTCCCGCCACAAAAAAAAGTGCTGCTATGAATATTTTGGTGTAAATTTGGAATTTTGTTCTTCCTGTCACTTTCTTGGGACATATGCCAGGTCGTGGGATAGCTGGATCAAATGATATGAATAGGACTGTCATTTGTCTTGTGTAATTCAAAATTTCTATCTAGAATAATTGGACTAATTCATACCTCCACCAACATTATCTTACTAGAGCTCTTTCTGCAGTCACGAACTATTCACATTCTTTGCCAATTTTCAGAATGTGAGGTGAAACTTAAAATGCTTTAATTTGCATTTTTGTTATTATTAGTCCTTTGGCATATTTTCACATGGTAATTAATAGTTTGAAATTCGTTGTCTTGAAACCTTCACGTTCACATTTGTTGACCATCTATCTATTGTAGAATGTTCCTTGGTTTTATATATTTGTGTTAATTCCCTAAATATCTTAGATACTGAATTTTTTCAGTGATTTTAAAAACATTCTTAAGGATACCTTATGTTTTCATATTACCTCAATCCCCCCATATCTGCATCCTTTTCCCTCCCAGAGAGTCATCCAATAGAACATTTTAAAAAAGAAAGAAAAAGAGAAAGAAGTGAGCAAAACTGATAAAGTGTATCAAAGAAGTCAGTGATTATTGATGCAAGCATTTTCCTCCAACACTTTTTCTTCTTAGTCTATCTATACTAATTATGCTTATGAAAAAATTACTCATTCATAATTGTCTGTATTATCTTTTATGATCACCTCTGTCCATTGTGTGGTTAAGAATTATATACTTGCCAGATCTGGGAAAGGTTCCATTTTCCTATTTTGAAAAAAAATCATGTGACTTTTTATATCCCAGTTGTCTATCTTTTTGTAGATTAATTGTCATAGATCACATAAGATGGTAAGCTTCTGCCAAACTCCTAAGTCTTTTTTTTTTGTACCCTAGCAGTTCTTCAAAAATAGGGATTCCTTTCCCAAGCAATTTATGTTTGGAAGTTATCAAACATTAACCTCTGTGTTTAGTTTTCTTTTTGTTGTTGTTGTTCAACTAATCTGTTATACCGTTCAGTTTTTCAATTTTTTAAGCCAGTGTCAAAATGTTTTGGTGGTTACTACATTATATGCTAGCTTGAGGTCTGATAATGCTAAGAAGTAGAGAGCTCAGTTATGAGTAAGCATTTGAGCGGAATCAAAGAGGGATATATGTGTATGTGAATGCGACCTCATCAGTAAAGTGTAGTTCAGTGCTTGGCACATAGTAGGGGCTTGATCAATGCTTGTGTCTTTTCTTTTTACTTTCCATGATCTCAAGCTCCTGAGTCCTCTCTCTTTTATACTGATTGAGCTTACTTCCTGTTCTGTTAATGAGAGGAGGCTGCTTGTGGGTTGCTTTGCTAGGGCCTAAGACTCCTTTGCATCAATTAATGAGATATTTAATCATTTTATTAATGTTCACAAGGATGTCTTTGATGGCACGCTACTATTTCTGGCTGCTTTTGTTTGGGGGAGCATATTCCTCATTTAAAGTTACCCTTTACACACAGATAAGCTATAGCACCAGAGCCTTAGTGACCTGGAAAAGTCAGAAATATGATGGGTTTCTTCTCTTCTCAGAAGCAAATTTTAGCTTATTTGTATAAATGGGCCAGTTTCCTGAATTTGCCTGGCAGGGCTTATCTGGAAACTTCTACTGAATGAGAATAGCTCACACTTATATGGCACTTGAAGGTTTGCAAAACATTTTACCTCATTGGCTCTTCAGATGACCCCATAGATTAAGAGTTACAGATATTATGTTCAATTTGATGAGGAAATTGAGGTTAAGTATCTGAGCTGAGATTTGAACTCAGGGTCTTCTGGACTCCAAATACAACACTCAATCTACTCAGCGATGTTACCTTAGTTGAGACTTTGCAAATTTATTCGGCTGGGTTTTCCTGACTGCTAATGTTGCATTTAGTTAACAAATCTGTTTCTAAGTGTGTGCCATGTGTTAGCTGTAGTGGCGGTAGGGGGAGTGGACACAGTGGTAAAGAAATAATAGTCTCTGCATTTAAAGAGGCTGCCATAACTTTGACTCCAGTCTCCCATTCTATTACTGTCAGAACCAAATTTTCCCCATGCAGAATTGATCAGATTCAGACTTTTTCCTGGGTAGTCATGGGTATGGTTGTCTTCCACAGACACTGAGTTTCCCTTTGTGTTTGGTTGGTTTTGAATTCCAGGAATGTCCTTCGATCTCCTTTTATCTTCCCAATGGGGATTTCACCCTCAAGCTGAGAGAAGTGGAAATGGACCATGAAGGGGCAGAGGATAGATGTAGACAACAGAAAGCAAGTTTTTAGAAAATTGTGTTAGACTAGCACTTGAGAAGATGTGGTATTTATCCATTCTGGGTCTCTCCATGCTGATATGGTTCATAATTCCCTTTCTTTCATGTCCTATGTGACTCCTGTCTATAATTCTCCATAGGTCCTTCAGAGATGATCTATTCAAATTGTTAGAGGTATGTATTTTTGTTCTTTTATTGTCATGAATGCACCCATGTAACACTTAAGTTGTCTCTCACTCTTGCTCTCTAGCTGACCCACTTTCTTTTCTGATGATATATTTCCTCAATGTTATCCTGTATGCCACTTCTTGAGCATGTCATCAATGAAATGAGGTAAAGCTAGAAGACCTGAGTTCAAATCCTACCTCAGACACTTACTAGCTATGTGACACCTCACAAGTCAATTAACTTTTGTTTATCTCAATTTCCTCATCTGTAAAAATGGTGATAATAATAGCACCTACCTCTCAGGGTTGTCATGAAGATCAAATGGGATAATATTTGTAAAGCGTTTTGCCAACCTTAAGGTGTGTGCTGGTTAGCTGTTATTTTGCTGTCGTCATCATTGGAAATATGCTGCAGCTTTCTTGCATCTGCTGCCTTCCCATGTCACTCACAACTTTGATTCCTTGGAGATTATGTGGTTCAAAGATTGTGATCAGACAGAGTCACTGAGAAAACACCTGTGCCATGAAAAGAACGTAGATGTGTTCAGATCATGCCAGATTCCTTGATAAATGCAACCCTAGAGACATCTCTATTCACCTAACCTCTGGTGGTCAGGGTCAAAGGAAGCATAAATGAGGGGGATGTATGCTTGTCCAAGGAATTTGCTACTGTCATTGAGGATGGCTTGCACATGGAAGGGGAATGATACTCTGGAGATGGGGCGATTCTCCAAATGCTCTTGTTTGCGGTTGATATTGCATGGATGGCATCAATCCCAGCATTTTGGGGCCTTCTCAGCAACACCAATGATTGTTCAAAGCAGATTAGTTTTATAAGCCATACAGGAAAACTAAAAAGATGAAAGATGCCTATTGTCCAGACTATAATATAAATTGGAAGCCAAGTCCACGAGTTACTCCACCAATACTTCATACCCAGTATCTGGGCTGAACCTAGAATTCATTGGAAGGAAGGGAGCAGGCAGGATTGCATTTTGGAAATTGTGCAGTGTTTTTAATGATTTCCAGCTTCTCACTGGCACAAAGATCCAGAGGTAAATAATACCAATAAAAAATGAAAATTCACCTTAGCTATTAACTCTCCTCTGTGTTTGACAGTGCCTCAGTGCCAAGGCAAAGTAAACACAGCTGTAGCAAATATTGGGAATGATAGGCATGTGGTTACATAAAAAAAACAAAACTCCAGGGTGGGAGAAACTGTAAGTGAAGAGGATGAGGAAAGGACATTCTCTAATGCAGAATGGAAAGAAAATGGATCAAGAGAAGTTTCCATAATATCTGGGGTAGTCTTCCATATTGCTGAGTTTATCTCATTGACTTGTAGCTGCACCATCTCTTGGGGAAGTCTTTGAAAGAAGGCCTCAGAAACTCTCTCTGGTATTGGACATTCTCCAACCCTCAGCCTCAGTCACACTCTGTCTTAGCTGCTAAAATACCCTACCCCCAGGGCTGTGACAGGCACACTTAATAGTGAATGACTAGCAATATTCAGGTGTGTAGTAAAGCCCCTCCTCCCCCAAGGACCTCTCTTTCTTAAGAATAAATGCAGAAGCAACTCAGCTGCCCCTGATTCAGAGTCTGTACCAGATACAATCTAACCTAGTGTTCATCCTTAGTCAGCCTATATTTGTTTGTATGCTACACTGGAATGTGGAAGGACCAACACGTCATTAGGGTGTGCACTCAGTGGATTTTTTTTTAAGGCAAATATTTATTGAATGCTCAGTCATAAAGGGCATTGTTTTTATTCAGTAAACTCAAGCAGCTAACTTAAAAACTAATTAAAAAAACTGTATTTTAAAGACGAGTTTGAATCCTGCCTTAGACACTTAGCAAGTTCTGTGATTTTGGGAAAAATCATTTAACTTCTTTTAGCTTCAGTGTCCTCAACCTAGAAAATGGGGATGATAATAGCACTTGCCACCTAGGATTGTTGTGAGGACAGAATGAGATCATATTTGTAAAATGCTTTACTGACCTTAAAGTGTTATATAAATATTAGCCACTATTACTATTGCTGCTACAATTACTATTATTAAATATCAGTTTTGAAACAGTAGGCTGTGCCTGGGCACACTCAACACAAGCCGTGCTCATAAATATGCTAGCAGTCTCAGAGGGCAGGTTTAGTAACACTGAGGGCATCCGGCCCTTAGATTCATGGGCACTCATTTTTACTTGTCAGGCCACTTCTGAAACGTATTGCCTTCATTCCAAGACTTCAACATCCATAGTCATCTGCTCTGACTCACTGTCTCTCAGGTTACTTTCATCCTTACCATCACTACTGCCTCTTCTGCCATGTAGCTGGGTTTGTAGCACCCAGTCCTGCCTCTAGCAACCTCAAAGCCACGTTCATCTGCCTTCTGTCAGCTACTGATGCTCCAAATACTCCCCATGGAACTTTAATCTGTGAGGGGTAGGAAGATCATTACTCATTCTGTACCAGGAACAGCACAGAGGTCTTCCATTTTGGTGTCTAATAGATTGTTGAGAGCAGTACTTATAGTCGGCACTTAACAAATATTTATTCATTCCTTGATTTACAGATTGTATGGAGAACCATCTTATAGGTTATGAGTGAGGAGATAACAGATATCACAAGGTCCTATTCCCCAGTCAGGCAGCTAGGTGGCACAATGGATAGAGTGCTAGGCCTAAACTCAGGAAGACTTATCTTTCAAATACAGCCTCAGACACTTACTAGTTGTGTAACCCTGGGCAAGTCACTTAACCCTATTTGCCTCAGTTTCCTCATCTGTAAAATGAACTGGAGAAGGAAATGACAAATCATTATCTCTGCCAAGAAAACACCAAATGGGGTCATGAAGAGTTGGACACAACTAAAACAACCAAATATCAATAATTCCCTGGTACTACACACCTGGAGTACTTTGTTCTGTTCTGGGCACCATATTTTAGGAAGGATATTGGCAACCTCCATAGATCTTGAGCAGGGTGACTAGGATAGCAAGTGATTGGAGATCCTGCCATGTGAGGAGCAGTTGAAGGAATCTGGGCTGATTAACTTAGAGAAAAGAGGACTTAGTGGGGATATGATAACCATTTTCTAAGATTTGAAAGGCTATCACACAGTTAAGGGTCCCAGTGGGCATAACTAGAAGCAGTGGGTGATGGCAGACATGGGCATCCCTGGTAATGAGTTGTCTAGAGGCAGAGTGGGCCTTCCTAGGAGGCAGAGGGACGCATTACTTGAGATCTTCAAGCTAAGGCTGGACATCCACTTGTTGGGTCTGTTTTAGAAGGGCCTCTTGTTTAGGTATGGTTTAGTCTCCCATCTCTGGGGTCTCTTCCAACTCTGAGGCATATTCTATGAACTCACAAATGCTGGCATCTAGAGGGCTGCATGAAATAGTGAGGCCTGGCTCTTCTGCCTTAACCTTATAAGGAGATGATAATTTCTGCCCTCGAGCCACTATATATTCACTTTCTGAAGCTGATGACCTTTCCTGTAGTTAGACTTTTCCTCATTTGACCATCTCTCTCTGCTATAGAACCAAGCAGCTTAATTCCTTTCTTCCTTCCCTGCCCTGCTAGAAAGAGTTTGAACATATGAGGAGGTAGCTCAGTGGATAGAGTGCTGGACTTGCCATCAGGAAGACATGAATTTGAACTCTACCTCAGACAGGATCACTCAGTCTCAGTTTTCTTATTTGTAAAATGGAGATAAAAATAGCACCTGCTTCACAGGGGTCGAGAGGATCAAGTGAGACAGTTATGTGAAGCACTTTGCCAAATCTTAAAGCACTACATAAATGGTAGCTGGCATTGGCTCTTCAAAGTAGTGATGCTAACTCCCATAGCCAGTAGCCCTCCATGGGGAAAGCATATACTCTTTGGGCTTGCTGGTGAAAGATAGTCTCCTGCGTATAGCACGTAGGGAATGATGGTACCTTGCTTAATTCCTAGAAGTCTGAAAAGTTCATACAGGGGAAATACTTTGACTAAAGGAACACTGGAGTCTTAGCATGGAGGGTAATTGCTTGGTGGTGAGGTGACATAGTGGTAGGGTGGAAAGCCTTTTTGGCACTGTCCCTTTGTACCCTGATAGTTTAATGATCAAAAGCTAGCACACCCAACCAGGGGAGTGGGTTGATGTTCTCAGGAGGGTTGGCAACTTCCTGGTAGAGTTGGGGTGAACAGCAAGGTTGGTTTCTGCATACTATTTCCTCTAGGTGGCCATAAAGGGAGGGCTTTCTGCTCCCTTCCTCAATCCTAATTCTTCATATCTTAAGGAGATTCTGAAGAGCCAGTGGGAGGGAAAGTCCTGAATTTGACCTTTTCAACTAAATGAGAAGGGGCTGCTACAGCCTTAAGAAGCCTTAACCTCTGGGGAGGGAGCTGCCTTCAGACCGAATCAGTTATTTCAGGTATGAAGTGGCAGCCATTGGCAGTGAACTTAAAACTCTGTCTGATGGCTGCATTACCATTTGGGATCTCAGTAATAAAATCTAGGGGAGAGTGGCATGCCTATGTCTGTGTGTGTGTGTGTGTGTGTGTGTGTGTGTGTGTGTGTGTGTTTGCGTGTGCATGCATGCATAGAATGACAACTACTCTCTAACCACAACTTCTTGGACTCATTCATAAAATGGAAGTTGTTTGTTGATTCCAAGTAAAAGGATGAGCAGACTTCAATGTTATTGCTGAAGGCCCATTAAGGTTAATTCTCTAACCCAAGACTCAGGTCCATGTGTGACTATGGAGACTCAAAATGAGCAAATCTTCCCCTCATATTCTTGTGTCTGTTGGATAGTTCTACTTGTCTGACCTGCCAGCCCTTCTAACTTGACATGCGCAAAATGTACCTCATGTAATTCATTTACATCTGCCCAAACTTCTCTATTTCTGTTGAGGCTACCACTGGGTTTCCAGTCTCCCGTGTTTATAACCCATAATCACTGTTGACACTCCCTTGTCCTTTATTTTGCTTATTTGATTAGTTTCCAAGCCTTGTCAAGTCTTGGTGACATGCACAACATCTGTATTTGTTCCTTTCAGAGAATCAGAGAATCAGAGAAAATGAGAGGAGACCTCAGTAGCCACCAAGTCTAACCTATGGAAGAAATTGCTGACAAATGGTCAACCACATTCTGGTGGGTGGGGGAAATCCACCACTTCATGAAGCAGTCTCTTTCTTTCTTTCTTTCTTTCTTTCTTTCTTTCTTTCTTTCTTTCTTTCTTTCTTTCTTTCTTTCTTTCTTTCTTTCTTTCTTTCTTTCTTCTTTTTCTTTCTTTCTTTTCTTTCTTTCTTTCTTTCTTTCTTTCTTTCTTTCTTTCTTTCTTTCTTTCTTTCTCTCTCTTTCTCTTTCCTTCTCTTTTTTATCTTCCTTCTTTCTTTTCTTCCTCCCTTTCTTTTCCTTTCCTTCCCTTCCTTCTTTCTTTTCCCTTCCCTTCCTTTATTTTCCTAGAGGCCTAGCAAGTTTAAGTGACTTGCCCTAGGTGACACATAGTAAATGAAAGAGTCATGATTTGAAGCCAGGTCTTCTGACTCCAGAGGCAGTACTCTTTCTGTTGTACCAGATTGCCTCTCATACTATACCTCTTTTCAGGGCTATTAAAATAATCTCCTGCTTGGTCTCCCTCCTTTCATTTTCTTTCCTTGCCAGTCTACTCTCTACACTGTAGTTAGAATAATTTTTCTAAGAGACAGGTCTGACCATGTCACTCTTCTACCTGACAATGTTGCGTGACTCCCTATAGCTTCTGATGCTAAAATAGTAACTCCTCAGTCTTCTCTTTAAGGCCTTCTATTTTTTGGTTCCAACCTACACTTCTAGACTTTTTTTTCGCATGTTCTCCTTGTCACAGTCCTCGTTCCACTCAAACTGGCTCAGTGTCCCATCTGCAGCATTCTGTCTCCCACATCTATGCCTTCACACAAGCTACTTGTAGTGCTGGGAATGCATTCCCTCTTCATCTTTGCTTCTCAGAGGCAGCTAGGTGGTGCAGTAGATAGTCTGCTGGAGTCAGGAAGATCTAAGTTCAGATCCAGCCTCAGAAATTTACTAAGTTCTGTGACCCTAGGCAAATCACTTAATTTCTGTATGCCTTCATTTCTTCAACTGTAAAATAGAGATAATAACAGGACTTACCTCATAGGGTTGTTGTGAAGATCAAATAAAAGAATTATAAAACTCTTAGCACAGTGCCTGGTGTATAGTAGGTGTTTAATAAATGTTTATTCTCTTCTCCACTTCTTCATCAATGTGGAGTCAGTCTTGCTTGATCTTTTCAGTTTTTGTTATTTTTGCTCTTCTCAGATTCGATTATATTGACTTAAATGCTGCATCTCCATAGCACAGTGGAAGCCTTATAAGGGCAGCGGCTGCTTCATTTCTTTCTTTTCATCCTGAGTCTCTAGAACAACGGGGTTCCCTCCAGATTCTTTATTGGAATAAGATTTGCCACCTGGGTGTAGTTACCCATCACAGGTGCAGAGCTATAATTGCTATAGAAGAGATTTGGGGTGAAATCAGGTACACTCGAATGCATGTTGACGTCCATGGCAATGAAAGAGTTTTGATCAAATCAGCAAAAGGCAGATAAAACAGAGACCAGATGAGCTGTTCTGAGTGGATGGCTCCATGATAAGAAATAGAGGAGAGAAAGCAGAATTATTCATCCATCTAACATTTTAGCCTAGAAAGAATGGAACAAAAATGCCAAGATGAACAGATTAGTCAAGAGATGGCTAGACAGCACCTGCCTGTCCTCAATGAGTTTAATGTCCTGAATGTAGGTCAGACATACCTTGCAAATGAGCATAGGTAAAACAAACAAACAAACAAACAATCCATCAGGATATATCGGTAGCTCATTCAGCTTGCCAAGGTATGGTGAGTCTTAGGGATAGCTATGTGTTTCAAGTGTGGTTACACCAAACTGGGTTCCATCCTCCTGCCTTCTTCAAATCTCTTTCAGTTTTAGAGTTCCCATCAACACCACTGGTTCTATCAGCTTTTATACAATCCATGGGGTGAGGGTAATTTCTTGAGACTGTCCTGCAAATCAATGTGGATTCTTGACTAAAGTTCCCAACTCTCCCTGCCCCATCTTCTATTTTTAAAATTTTATTGATTTTTCACATTGCTTTCATTTCCAGATACCTGCATGTCCCCATCCCCATCCCCCCACCTTCCAGTGAGGCTTTGTTTGTAATAACAACATCAAAAATCACAGTGAAGTATAACTGGCAGATAACATATGAAGCATTCCATACCCATAGGCCTCCATATCCCCAGGAAGAGAAAGAGATACAATCCTGATTCTTCTCTAAGGCTGAGTCATTATTTCATCATTTCTCAGCATTGAACACAATTTCATTTTTCTTTCTATTTATATTGTTGTCATTATGTATATTCTTTCCTGGTTTTCTTTGACTCTGCATCAGTCACTACAAATTTCCCCAGGTTTCTTTATCCTTTCTTTTTTAAACAGTGCATTGATAGCCTATTATATTCAAATAACACTATTGGTTTAGCCATTCATTTGGTCATATCTGATTGAAAAGTAGGCTGATCCCAGGAGCCTGGCACAAGTGTACTCCCTTAGAGTTGCTGTGATACCAGAAACAGTTCAAGGCTATCAGATGGAGCCAGTTCTGAGTCAATTCTTTCATCAACCAAATCCTGAATACCTTCTACATAGCATGGTCAGTACAATTGATAATGTTGTAGTCTGTAATATTATGGAGTGTATAGTGTATAGTCTGGAATAATAAAATTCTCCTTATGCAAAAGCATAATCTATGAACACACCTTCCATGTGGATTTTTTGTGACAGGTTATGTCCTGGGGTATTTTTCAGGGTGTGGACAGAGTATTGGCCATTTTCTCCATACCCAACAGAAGAGACTGCCTTGCTGAGACCCTACACAATCAATTTATTTAATTTGATCATCTTATAAGGTAGATCTAGAAGGTCTTCTAACACCGAAAATTCCAGTAAGTGACAATCCGTTAAGGGTTATATAATGGCAGCTAGGTTATGCAGTGGTTAGACTGCCGGCCCTGGAGTTAGGAGGATCTGAATTTGAATCTGGCCTCAGATACTAGCTGTGTGGCCCTGGGTAAATCACTTAACCATGTTTGCTTCAGTTTCCTCATCTGCAAAATGAGCTGGAAAAGGAAATGGGAAACTGCTCCAGTCTTTGCTAAGAAAGTTCCAATTAGGGTCATGAAGGTCAGATATGATTGAAATGACTAAACAAGATAAAGAACAAATGGGAAGAAGGCCCAGAGAAGTGAGATTCAAGGGTGGTGCAGTGGATAGAGCTCCAGCTTTGAAGTCAGGAGGACCTGAGTTCAAATCTGACCTCAGACACTTGACACTTACTAGCAGTATAACCTTGGGCAAGTCACTTAACCCTGATTGCCTCAGCAAAAAAAAAAAAGGAAGTGAGATTCAGTACTTTTTTTCTGTGAGTATCATTGGATTAGAGGATTTAGAGATGGAAGGAACTATAGAGCTCACCAATCCAGCTTCCTTATTTTGTAGCTGAAAAGCTGGAAGCTTCTAGAGGTTAAGTGAGTTGTCCAAGATAAAACTGATAGTAATTCAAAAGGATTCAAACATAGGTCCTTGGACTTTGAATTCATGAAGTTCTCCTTCCACTAAGTCATGATGCTACCGTTGCTACTATAAGTTTTTACATTTAATTTACATATTGTGTTATGATTTATAAATAATTTTAAATAATAACAGCAGCACTGAAAAATCTAACATTTACATAATGTTTTAAGGTTAATGAATTGTTTTAAATATGTTATCTGAATAGGTTGTGGGATCAATGTATCACAGACAGAATTAGGAGAGATCTCAGAAGACATTGTGCTCAGCCTTTTCCTTTTGCAGATGATGAAACTTCCTTTTTCTCTGGAGCTCTGAGACCGTCTTGCTTGTCTTGGGGGGTGGCATTACTAGGAGACCTCATCTTTGTACCTGGCATGAGTGCATGCTTCTGAATAAATGAAGCTTATTATTCATCTGTCCTGGACCCAGTCATTGGATTTGCATAGAGGAAATCCAAGCTAGAATAGTTGCTTACTCAAGAAGGGGCATATCAAATGAAGTCTGAGTCCAAGAAGCAGATGGGAGCCATATTATGCCAGTGACGAGCCAGGAGACTTAACCCTAGGGATAGGTGAAAAGGAAGACTTCTGCTGTTGATCGAGGGCCAACGTGTTTCATGGAGAGCTAAGCAAACACAGGAGCTGACGGATGAGTTCAGGCAGCAACTGAGCTCATTCATTCAGCCTCCGGTTGTTTGGATGTAGTCCATTTTTGCTGAAGAAGCAACGCTTGCCATTATCTCTTCAGATTCACCTGCAACAGTTGCAACATTTCAATAATAATGAGAAAATATTTTATTTGGTTATTTTTAATGAAAACCTAAGTAGACTACGAACTCCCTTTGGAGAGGTATTACTTCATTTTTTGTCTTTCTATCTTTATTGTCTTGACCAGTTTCTGACACACGTCATTCAGTTATTTCTGTCGTGTCCAACTCTTTGTGACTCCATTTGGGGTTTATTGGCAAATACACTGGAAAGGTTTGTCATTTCCTTCTCTAGCTCATTTTATAGATGAGGAAACTGAGGCAAACAGGGTGAAGTAACTTGATGAGGGTCACACAACTAGTAAGTGTCTGAGGCCAGATTTGAACTTATGAAGATGAGTCTTCCTGACTCCAGACCAGGCACTCTATCCACTATACCACCTAGCTGCCCATTTGGTACATAGGAGGTGCTTAATAAATATTCATTGAATTAAATTAAAACTAGGAAATTTAAGGAAATACATGTCAAGTCAAGTTAACAAGCATTTATTAAGTGCCTACTGTGTGACAGGCATTCTTCTTATTATCATCATCATTCTCCTCCACTTCCTCCTCATTACTTTTCTAGCCTTAATAGTCTGATTCTGAAAATCTTTCCACAAAGTATCCCCCATTTCTTTGTTGAATTGTACCCACTCTCTCTTTAGCCCTAATTTGCCCCTGAAGAGGCTCCAGCTGGTATTAACCAAAGCCTTCCCATGGGCCATGGTGGTGCAGAGAGGAGTGGGAGCGTGTCATGGCACAGCTCCAGACAGAACTTATTTGAGCCAAGAGTTTGTAGTTCCTTGGTTTTGCAAGACATGGTTCTTAGAGTTGAAATGCCTTGGCAGTGATAATGTCTAAAGTGGAAGCCAAGGTCAGTGACCTGAGATTGTTGACCTGAAGCTGAATGGGCCTGAGGTGCTAATGATGAGAGAAGCCAGGTCAAAAGGAGCAGTATCAAGAATCACAGAGAAGCTAAAAGAGAGAGGAAGGGCCTGGGGTTCAGGACTCAAGATTTCAATACCCTGTGCTCATCAGGTTATTTAAGTAGACCATGGAAATTCCAGTTTGTTCCAACTCACCATTTGACTGTTGACTGGTTTCATAGCTCTTCACAGTTAGAGATTTCCATCCCCTAATTTCATCCTTATTATTTTCTAAGGTCACTGTAAAATCTACAAGGTGGCAGAAACCTGCCTTTGTCTATAGCATGCATTAAATATCATTGAACCATATTTTAATATCTTGACTACTGACCCTTAATGACTTACTGAATAAAATCCAAAATTTTTTTGCCTGGGCATTCAGGGCTCTTCAGAATCCAATGCCATTTTTAGTCTAAATTGTATAACATTTTTTCTCCATATATTCTATGTTTCAGTCAATTTGGACAACTTAGTGGTCTCTTAAGGAAGCTAGATGGTGCAGCAGATAGAGCACTTAGGATGGAATCTGGAAGATCTGAGTCTTCCAATCCCATCCTCAGATACTAAGTAGGCTATGTGACCTTGGGCAAATCATTTAACCTCTGGCTGCCTCAGTTTTCTCATCCATAAAATGGGAGTAATAATAGCATCTACCTCATATGTTTGTTATGAGGACCTTATGAGATGACATTTGCAAAGTGCTTAAAACAGTGCATGGCACATAGTAGGAGCTTAATGTATGCTTATTTGTTCCTCCCTTTCTCTGTCACATGCTTCCTACCATTCTACCCCCATGCCTTCACATACATTTATGGTGCAGTGGAAAGAATGTTCCTTTAGAGTTAAGACAATCTAAACTAAAATCCTGGCTTTATTTGGATGAGCCTGCAATAGATGCTCAGTCTCTCTGGGCCTTAGTCTCCTTTTCTGAAAAATGAGGAGATGGGTTACATGACTATTGGATCCCTTCCAGAAGGGGAGGGAAGGCCGCTGAGTTTAATATCAGAGGACCCGAGTTTAAATGCCACCTCTCTCATTTATTATGTGGTCAACCATTTACTTCCTCTGAGCCTCAGTTTCCTTATTGGTAAGATGAAGGTGCAGGACTACATGGATATCAAGGTCCCCTTTAGCTCTAAATCTTCTGAAATCTCTGATCCTGGCATCTCTATTGAGACTGTTTCCTGTCCTTGGAAAGCTCTACACCCTGAATCTGTGCTCCTTGAAATCTTACCCATTGCAGAAATGCAAAGTGCCTGCCTGCCTTCCTGCTTGCCCTCAGGGAGCTCATAATCCAGCAGGACAACCCACCAGCTACAATAATCCTACACCAGCCCTTACTTTCATAGGTATGGGTACTGTCTCCATCCATGCAGACTACAACTCTTTCATGTTCTTCATGACTAGTCTCAAGGGGTTGCTGTGGCCACCCAAAGAATAGGGTGTATATGGACACCCACAGAGGACTGTGGCCCATCCTTTGATCATGGATCTCTCCTAACTAACCTAGGCTGCTCATAGGTGACAGGGAATCCCTTGCTATCCTGGACTGAAAACCTTTCAAGCTTGATAGGACTTTCCAGAACTTGAGCTACACCATCAGGTTCCTTAAGAACCCAAAATTATCTCAGCCTTATAATGAGGCATTAGAGGAAAACTTTAATTGAAGAATGGGTGAATACAAGAATGGTAATAATACAAAATGATATGAATGAGTCAGAGGTACAAAGGAATGTTCTGGGAGGTCTGATGAGAGTGGGGGATCTGGGAAGACTTCCTGCAGGAGGTAGCATTTGAGCTGAGCTTTATAAGCTGGGATTTCAACCGACAGAGATGGGGGAGAAAGCATTCCAGATAGAATTCTATTATCAATCTTAAACTCACATACATAAGTAACTAAGAGGTCATCTCTCATGACCCAGCCTGAATGGAATCCTCTTTATAAGTAAGGTTGCTTCTTTACTGACAGGTGATCATCTCTCAGTGAGGGGGACCCACTGCCGATGCTTTCTATGAAGACTCATGGCCTTCCCCCTTTATTTCTCCTTGAATATCCCCTAGTTTGTTAGGATTTGGTTCCACTGTATGCCTTGACAAGGAGAAAAGGAGGAAAATAGGATAGCAATTCAATTCAATTCAAACCAAGTCAAGTCAAGTAGCCTTAGAACCAGGAAGGCTTGAGTTCAAGTCCCACTACAAAATTTACTAGCTATATGACCATAGACAAGTCTTTTAATTTCTCTGTGCCTCAGTTTACTTATCTTCAAAATAGAGGAAATTAAGTATCTATCTCACAGGTTTAGTGTAAGGATCAAGTGAGATAATTTATGTAGTTATTTTCTAGCAGCACCCCCTTCCACTTTACACATTAATTATTTTTTGAGTGTAGAACAGCGTGTCTCTGCACACAGTACGCACCATATATCTGTTTGTCTATTTGAACTAAGTCATTATATGCCTCTACTCCTAGGTTGCATTCTAACATAGTTTGTCCAAAGGACCTGTGGTGGGGTGTTTGATATAGATGTGACTATCTAGCTATTTGCTAAATGACCCCTGAGGCAGCTAAATGGTGCAGTGGATAGAATGCCTGGCCTGGAGTCAGGAAGACTCTTCTTTGTGAGTTAAAATCTGTCCTCAGACACTTACTGGCTATGTGATCCTGGGCAAGTCACTTCACCCTGTTTGTCTCAGTTTCCTTGTTTATAAAATGAGCTGGAGATGGAAACGGCAACCCATGTTAGTACCTTTGTGAAGACAACCCCAAATGGAGTCACATAGAGTCAGACAAAAATGAACAACAATAACAAGTGAACCCTAAAACCTTATATTTTCCCAAGTGGTCTTTTTTCTTTTCCTTCCTTCCTTTGCTCACTGTCAGCTATGACTTTCTTTTTCTCTTTTCTTTTCTTTTTTTTTTGCTAATTCTTAATTACTATAAGAAATAAAATAATCTTCAAAGAATCAAAGAATCACAGAATTTTATAGTTGAAAGGGACCTCAGTGGTCTTCTTGTCCAACTCAAATTGGAAAATAGTTCTTTCTATAACATTCGATAAATGGACAACCAGTCTCTGCTTTCAGACCTCCAATGAGGGAGAAGTACTGTCTCCTGTACTTTTAGACAGCTCTCACTGACAGGAAATCTCCCCACTGCCCCACTCCATATCAAGGCACAATTTCCTTCTTTCCTTTACTCCTAGCTTTACCCTTGAGAGTCAAACAAAAATGTCTATTCCCTCTTCCCCATGACAGCCTTCAGGTATTTGAAGGCTGTCATTCGTGGCCTGCCCAACCTCTGCCCTACCTGAGTTCTCTGTCCTTTAAGCTAAATCTCCCCATTTTCCTCGGCCAATCCTCATATGACATGGACTCAAGACACTTTACCATCCAGGCAGCCCTCCTCTGCCTACTTCCCAGCTTATGAACGTCTTTCATAAATTGTTGTCTCCGAAACTGAACACAATACTCCAATGAGGTCTGACCAAGGAAGAGTACACTGTGACCATCATGTCCTTGTTTCAGGAAGCTAGGCCTCTCTTCATATAGTGTAACATTACAGCAACTTTTTTTGGCAATCAACTCATAATACTGACTTGTATGGAGTTTTCAGTCTAAATTCCCAGTGTTTTTTTTTTCTCTCTCCAGACAGAATACCATCTAAGAATGATGCCCTCATTGTATAATTGTGAAGTTGGGAGTTTTTTTTTGGACCCAAGAATGAGACTTTACATTGAACTTTATTGTATTTCATCTTATTAGATTCAGTCCAGAGCTTTCATTTGCCAAGTTCTCTTTGTATCCTTACCTTGCCATCCAAAGTGTTGGCTATCCTTCCCAGCTTTGCATCATTTTAATTTTTAATAGTCATGCCACATATGGCTGCATTCAAGTCACTAATAAAAATATTAAATAATGGAAGGCTAAGGAGTTAGCCTACAGACTTCCTGTTCAGTTGACGTTGAAATGCTCACTAATCCTCTTTGTATTTGCTCATTTGATCTGTTCTGAATTTGTCTAATTATAGTATCATCTAGCTCTTGTTTCTCATAAGAGGAGTATGAAATGGTGTATGAAATTGTTTTCTGACATCTGGGTAATACATATTGATAGCACTTATCTGATGTACTGGCTTAGTAATCCTGTCCATAAAATGATATAAGGTTAGTCTGGCATGACTTTCTTTTCGTGTTGACTCTTGGTCATTGTCTCATTTGAATGGTCATGGATCCTCCCCTAATGATCCATCCTAGGATTTCCTGGGATTGAAGTCAACTCACTTTATTACGGTTTTGATGTTCTTTCTTTTAAAAGAAAATGAGACTACATTTGCCCTTCTCTAGTCCTTTTCCAGTATCTATGACCTTTAAATATCACTGGCAGTGTCTTAGCCATTGATTAATCTGGGCTGGGGATCTGAATTTATCAAAGTCAATTAGGCACTCTCCTCCTGTGTCCTGGGTTACTTCAGGTATTAAATCCCTATTAGCCAATTCTGTTTCATCATTTCCAGAGTAACTAGTACTCTGTCTGGGAGAGAAAATAAAAACAAACAAAAAATTAAGCTGCTCCACCTTCTCCCTGTGGTCAGTTATCATCATCCCATGCAAGAATTTGTCCAATGCTGTTATAGATCCTATGAATCTATTTTTTTTCTTTTTTTTCTTTTTATTTATTTATTTTTTAATTTTTTTTCTATATGCTTTTGAGTTGAAAATTTTTTCTCCCTTTTTCTCCCCCCCCCACCCTCCCCAAGACGGTGCACAATCTGACATAGGCTTTACATTTACATACCCATTAAACATATTTTCACATTAGTGAAGTTGTAAGTAAAAATTAAAACCAATAGGAGGAAGCATCAGAAAGATGAAACAAAGCTCAACTGAAGGTAAAAATAAGAGAAAGCGATTCAACTTCCATAGTTCTTTCTTTGGATGTGGACAGCATTTTCCATCCCGAGGCCTCTGGAGATGTCTTAGATCCTCATAATGATAAGAAGGGTTCAGTTTAACATTCTTAGTCATTGCATAACGTGGCTGTTATTGTATACAAAGTCCTCTTGGTTCTGCTCACTTCACTCAGCATCAGACCATATAAGTCTTCCCAGGTTTTTCTAAAGTCAGCCTGTTCATCATTTCTTATAGAACAATAGTATTCCATTACATTCATATACCACAACTTGCTCAGCCATTCCCCAATGGATGGGCATCCTCTCAATTTCCAATTCTTTGCCACCACAAAAAGAGCTGCTATGAATATTTTTGTACATGTGGGTCCTTTTCCCGTTTGTTTGATCTCTTTGGGATAGAGCCCTAGAAGTGGTATTGCTGGATCAAAGGGTATGCACATTTTTGTAGCCCTTTGGGCATAGTTCCAAATTGTTCTCCAAAATGTTTGGATCATTTCACAACTCCACCAACAATGTATTAGCGTCCTATAAATCTATTTAGATCTATGATTAGATCTATTAGATCTCCTCTATGAACCAAATTAAATAATATACACAAAGTGCTTCATAAAACTTAGAGTGTTACTTAAATGTGGGCTATTCTAGAGATAGTATAGCTGAGTGGATAGAGGGCCAACCTTCAAGTCAGGAACACTTGGGTTTGTGTCCTTTCTCTTATGTAGCTGTGAGACTATGAGTATGTCACAACCTTTCTGTGCCCCAGAAAACACTATCAGAGAGAAGTTGTTGATTTGCATGGTTGGATGGCAGTTACCACACTGTCCAGGGAATTTATCACATTGGTGACATCACATGTCTGGAGTTAAAAAAAAAGTTCAATGAATATTTTTTAGCTCAAAACAATCACATGGTGTCTTGTCTATTATAACTTGTCTGTACACACTTACTAGGCTGGTCTTGGGACACCCAGTCCTTGAGCTAACTCTTGGGATAGAAGTGTGTGACATTTGTCTTTTGTGAGCCTTAGTGGTCCCCATCTACAAACCTATGCTTCGCAGGAACATAGATTCAGAGCTGGAAGAGAACTTGAAGGTCATCTAGTCTAGCTCTTTCTCTGTTTCTTTCTGTCTCTGTCTCTCTCTCTTTCCCTTTCTCTCTCTCTCATTCTGTCCATCCTTTCCCTCTTCCTCCTCCCGTCTCTCCCTTCCTCCCCTCTCTTTCTTTAATAGATGATGAAACTGAGGTCCAGAGTCCATACTTGACTCCTTTCTACCCCTGCTTATGTCCTACTGCCATACCCCTTCAGCACCCAAGGTTACATCTATACTACAAAGAGGCATCAGAGGAGGAAGTTTCTAGAGGGGGAGCCATAAATCCCTGTCTTCTCTCCATCAAAATGTCATTAAAAATTTTATTCACAACACCAAGGAAGTATGTTCTGATCTTAGGATTATTTGAGTCATCTCTCGTTTTCCTTGCTGTACTCAGCAACTTTTTTATGCCCTTTGGATCAGTTGCTGTATCCTACATGGCTGAAATGTGGGCCAAATGCTTGTGGGCTTGGTAGGGGGGTGGCGTAATAATAATAATAGCTAACATTGATATAGCATATTAAGGTTTGCAGAGTGTTTTGTGTCAGTTACCTCATGTGATGACCGTACTGATCCATACTGAAGCAGGTGCTGTTATCACCTCGTTTTACAGATGAGGAAACTGAGGGTGAGAGACCACATAACTTGTTCAGGGAGCCCCAGCAAAAAATGTCTGAGGGAGAATTTTAAAGCAGGTCTTCTGAGTCTGAGCTCAATATTCCATCTACTATGTTACCTACCTGCCTAAGGCAAAAGGTTAGGGGGGAAAAAAAACAGAAAGGAAAGTGGAAAAAGAACAATTTTACAGCATAATTTAAGGACATATAGTTGGGACAGTTAGGTGGCACAGTGGACAGAGTATAAGACCTGGAATTCGGAAGACCTGAGTTCAAATCTGGTCACAGACACTTATTAGCTGTGTGACCCTGGGCAAATCACTTAGCCCTGTTTGCCTCAGTTTCCTCATCTGTTAAATGGGGATGATAATAGCACCTATGTCCCAGGGTTGTTGTGAGGACCAAATGAGACCAAATGAGGCCAAATGAGGACCACACTGTAATGCGCTTAGCATAGTGCCTGGCACAGAGCAAATGCTATAGAAATGTTAGCTATTATTATCATCATTGTTGTTGTTATTGTTTTTATTATTGCTTCTAACTATCTCAACATACCCAAGAGTTGTGAGGCTATGACGCAAAGATTATAATATGGAAGGGTACTTAGAGGCTATCTAATTTCTCCTCCTCTCATTTAACAGAAGAGAACAAGGCCTAGAGAGACTGAGACTTACCTAGGGTCACACAGGTAGTAAGTGACAGAGGCCAAGCCTGTCCTGTGAAGCACAGATGAATTAGTGTGAAGCCTTGTGGAGGTGAACCTTGTCCATCACCTGTGTTCCACATGGATGGATGCGATATTTTACAGGATGGGAATAATTCCCAACTGGCTGATTCCAGGTGGCTCTGGTCACCTGGAAAGAGTCTCCTGTTGGTGCCTGCTAAGCCTCGGCCCCAAAGCAAAGGCAGCCAGAGTATTTCTGTGTTTTTAGAGTCAGGAAACAGGCCAGACTGACAGCTTGTCCTCCTCAGAGCAATAGTGCAAAGAACATTGGTTTTAGAATCAAAATATTTGGGGTTCAAAGCATAGTTCTGGGGCTTACTCTGTTGCCTGGGCTAGTTTTCCTCATCTCTAAATTAGGGATACTTCATAGACCCATAGAATATTAGATTCAGAGCTGGACCAAAACTCTGAGGCCACTTACCACTCTACTCCCTTCTTTTTTATTTTAAACTTTTTTTTAAATCTTCTATTTAAAAAACATTATCAGATGTTTAGTTTCTCTCCCTTCTACTCCACAATTTAAAATAAAAAAAATACCATTGCAACTAAAATGCATGGTCAAACAAACAAATTCCCGCATTGTCCATGTCCAAAAATGTGTGTCTTACTCTTCATCTGGAGCCATCCATCTCTGTCAGGAGGCGGGCAGTGGAGTTCATTCTCAGTCTTCTGGAATAATTATTATCACCAGCCCCTTCTTTTTATAGATGAGCAAACTGGGGAGCAGAGGGGTTAGCTTACTTGCCCAAGGTGACACAGTTGTGTACACTTACCTACCTTACAGAATCCTTGTTAACTGAGTGCTTTGAGAACCATAGCACAGTCTAGAAATCAATGTGAGCTCTTTCTCAGACCAATGGGCTGCGATAGAATCAAATCTTCTCCAGTTTCACATCCACTTCAAGTCTCCATTGCATTCTTCTAACTGCTCTGATGGCCCTGTTTAGGGCCTTCGGACCATCTGCCATCTATCTCGGTTCTGTGTCTACCTTTCTGCTTCTCGAAAAGTCTGGGCTTGTCCACAGCAGCAAGAGCCAACGTTTATTAAGCCCTGCTAGGATTCAGAAACCTTGCCAGACTCTGGAGATGCAAGGATGAGGGACAAATGATCACTGCCCTCCAGGCACTTACAAGTCAGGCATATTTCCAAATAGTTGTGATATGGGTTGAAGTTGACTCCATGAATAGAAGGGCCCATGCCAAGAGGAGACAGCACAGTGTGTGTGTGTGTGTGTGTGTGTGTGTGTGTGTGTGTGTGTGTGTGTGTGTGTGTGTGTGATGGGGAGAGCTCTGAATTTGGAATCAGCAAAGATCTGAGTTCAAATCCTGTCTCATTCACTGGCTGTCTGTGTGAACATGAGGCAAACTACATAACTTAAACCTCAGTTTTCTCCTCTGTAAAATGGGAATAGTAATGGCCATAGCATTTACCTAACAGGATTGTTTATACAAACAGAATGAGATAAAAAGCCTGGACAATACTTTTTCTTTTTTTAAGTCATTTTGACATTATTTTTTTTAATTTTGAATTTCAAATTCTCTTCCTCCCTCTAATCTCTCCCCCATCCATTGAGAAGGCAAGCAATATAATGCTCCTTATACATGTGAAGCCATGGAAAACATATTTCCACATTAACAGGGCAATGCACTTTCAAGAGTGCTGAACATGCAATTGAGAAATACCCAACGACTGGTCCTGCAACTGACAATTCTAGTTGAGTGATGATGGACAAGTCATTTTACCTCTTGGCGGAATGGGGCCATTAATAATATTAGTGCCCACCTCACAGGGTTGTTGTGAGACTCAAAGAAACAATGTTTGTCAAGTGATTGCAAACTTTGGATTATTGTGTAAATGTCAACAATGAGTGTATGTACAGTGCTCAGTAAACCTTAAAGTATTCTATCCATGCCAAGTGTTATTATACAAGGAGGGTGGGGTCATGCCTGGCTAGGATTCTAGCTGTAGAAGACTTCTAAAGTGAAGGTCATATAGGATGGGAAAGATGACTGAGGGAGAAACAGGATTTGAGTCTAGGTCCACTGTGACCGCACTTGCATTGTAGAAATTAGCAAACCTTGTCACAGTTTGGACGTGGATTCTTAGGTTTAGAGTCTGGGTCATGGAACTTTGCACATAGTAGGTGCTTAATAAATGCATGCTATGTTGGATGGTGGCTCTAAAGTTTGGCTCTAAGTGATTTAAGAGACTTCTTCATTTGGCAAATGAGATTAG
Source organism: Phascolarctos cinereus (assembly GCF_003287225.1). Lineage (NCBI taxonomy): Eukaryota > Metazoa > Chordata > Mammalia > Diprotodontia > Phascolarctidae > Phascolarctos > Phascolarctos cinereus. Next base: position 37,958,012 of record NW_027555736.1, read on the forward strand.
AACTATTCTCTGTGCAATTAAATTTGTGTCATTTCATTAAATAACAATGGAACAAACCTGGGTTCTATTGGTGGCTAGTGTCTCGAGCTTCTGATTGTCCTTGATTTCTGGAAATAAGTGAGTCATCTGATTTTGTGGTGTAATTTTCAGTTAAATAGATGAATTGACCCTTAGATTCCAGTTTAGACCTTCTGTTGGCATGGCCTCCTTCTGTGCAGAAGATACTCGAATGAGGGCCCAACCTACTGCTGTAAAGGGCCCTTGTTTTCTATAGTTTGCTGAGCGTGGATCTCTCTCTGAGGTTTCCCCAGTTTTGGCGAGTACAGCCAGGCGTTGTTGTAATTCTCCCTCAAGGATGGCTGATGACAGATGAATGGCAGGCTGAATTCAAATTGATCAAAATAGAGCTGCTAAGAGACTGAATAGGAACAAAACATTTGCCATCTATGAGATGCTTCTGCTTTTTTCATTATTAAAGAACTTTAAATGCCCAAAGGCTTAGTCATAAGGTACATAGATGAACATGGGGAAGTTTATGAGGTTAAAGGGTCCAAGGTCACAGGAAATGGGATAGGTGAAATTTGACTAGGAGTGTGTGTGTGTGTGTGTGTGTGTGTGTGTGTGTGTGTGTGTGTGTGTGTGTGTGTAGGTTAGGACAAAAATTGGTTTAAGGGGGAAATGCAATGCTAGTTATTTTAAATGCAATGCTGGTTATTTTAAAAACCACCCTGGTACACATAAGACACAAAAAATATTGTAGAGGAAAGCTTCTAGCATGTTGGGCAATAATATCTGCAATCCAAATAGTGTCCAAAAGTTTTGCAAAATGCTTCACCGTGGTATAATGACCTAGAAAACTGGAGTCAGAGGAATTGGGTTTAACTCTCAGATCTGCAATTTTCTAGCTCCGTGACCTTGGGAAAGTCATTAAACCTCAATGAGGCTCTCTTTCCTCATCTGTAAAAGGAAGTAGCTGAAGTAAATCACTTTTACAGCCTTTTGTAGCTCTAAACATATGATACCATGATCCACCATGTAAGGTAGGCAGGAATATATTATTGTCAGCTCTGCTTTATGATGATGAAACTGAGGGTCAGAGTGGTTGTAAATTATTTCTAATCATACATTAGGAAGGGCAAAAAATGTGATTTGAATTAAGGGCTTCCTGACTCCAGATGCAACACTCTATCCATTATACACACTGTCAAAATAGATCTTTTGTGTAAGATTATTATTATTTATAACAATAATAACTTTCATGTACTGTTTTAAGGTTTGTAAAGCACTTTACAAATATCTCATTTGATCCTCACCAAAAACAAAAATAAACCCTCGGGGATCTTTGCTATTTTCACCTCCATTTTACAGATAAAGAAGCTGAGGCACAGAAAGATTAAGTGACTTGCCTAGTGTCACTTAGCCAGTAAGCATCTGAGGCTTGATTTGAACTCAATTCTTCCTGATTCACTGTCTAGTGCTATATCCAGTGGGCCATATACCTTAGGGAGAACATGACCCAGAATTCCACAGGATAGGAAGTCATGCCACAGTTGTTATTTGTGCTTTTGGAGGACTTACTCATACCAATGAGGTTGGAGAGTTCTTGAAGTTTCCAAGTATAGAATTTCAAAATCAAATGGTCATTCTAACAATATACAATTAATCAGAAAGAATTCATCTGATTCCCCATGCCCCCTTCTCGTGTCTCCTTTTGGAGATAGAAAAAAAAGTGTTGAATTTCTCCTACTTTGGTAAGCAGCAATTGTGGATGACACACTCTCCTACTATTATTCTTTTATTTTCAATATTCCATAAATTATGATGCAGAAATACATTTTTCCTTTTTGTTATTGAATAAAAATATTGTGATTTAAGTTCATCTCTGGTGGGCTTCCTGAAAATGTTCCAGGGACAGTTCCTGGGGCTTACAGAAGAGCAGATGTGATATACATTTTATCTTGTACTCATATAATCTTGATTTCTGCTAGGTCTCTATGTTTTGGAAGACTTTCTTTCTCTTGTTCCTTCTAATTTCACTCATAGGAGATTATGAGTATTTGCTATAGCAGCATCTACTAATTTTTTTTTCCTTAAATTTCTTTGGATCAGTACTTTCTCCAGGCAATTTTGGACTCAGGTTTTATCTGTGAAAATGCCGTAATTCCATTACAATCTATTTGTCAAATTTTCAAGGATATTTTGAGGGTCGCATTTGCAGGAGAAGGATTTGTTTTATCAGTCCATAAAAGAGAACTTCTCTCTTTAATTCTAGCTGTCAAATCCAGTCTTGCTAGGTATCCTATAAGTGCTAAATTTTTGCAGCCTGCCATAATACATTGCTATTTCTACTGTTTCTTATCATGATCTTTATTGATCAGTAAACCCAGGTGCTTCAAGGATAACCTGTCTCTAATCATTGGTGGCAATGATCTTGTATCGACTTGCCATCCTAAATCTTTCTTTATGAAAACAAATTCTAGTTATGAGCAGCATTATTATTTCCATCATTCTCATTAAAATGTAGCTGAAATATTAACTTATTTTCTAGGAAGCCTTTCCTGATCCTCACATCCTGGCCATGATGAGCTTACCCCCAAGGGCTTCATAACATTCACTCTTCACTTTATTCTTCTCTGTTGTATGAAGATGCTCAGAGATTCAGTTTAGAGCTGGAAGACACCCCAGTGGCTATCTAGCATTATTCTTCATTTTTTATTGTTGTTTCAGTCATGTCTGACTCTTCATTACTCCATTTGGGGTTTTCTTAGCAAAAATACTGGAGTAGTTTGCCATTTCCTTCTCTAGCTTATTTTACAGATGAAGAAACTGAGGCAAAGAGTGGTAAGTGATTTTGCCCAGAGTCACACAGATAGTACATGTTCAAGGCTGGATTTGACCTCAGGTCTTCCTGGCTCTAGGCCCAGGGCTTTAGCCATTGACCACTCAGCTACCCAATCCTTCCTTTTACAGATGAGGAAACTGAGGACCAGAGAAGTTGAGTGATTTACCCAGTATCTCACAGGCATTAAATGTCAGAAGTGAGATTTGAAATGAGGACATCTGTGTCCAAATTCTACACTCTTTAGACTACCTCACCCTGCACATTAGAATTTTCTACATGTTTTCCCACTACTAAATTGTAAAATTCATGAAGGTAGGTAAACTTCATATTCCACACAAAACTTTGCACACTGATTCACACATATCAGGGTTTTCTTTTGTTTTTGGCTGGGCCCTGAGTAAGCAGATGATTTAATGGATTTCCTAATGATATATTCTCTCTCTCCCTCTCTCTCTCTCTCCCTCTCTCTCTCTCTCTCTCTCTTCCTCCCTCCCTCCCTCTCTCTCTCTCTCTCTCTCTCTCTCTCTCTCTCTCTCACTCTCTCTCTGTCTGTCTGTCTCTGTTTTTCTTTCTTTTTTCTCCCCTGATCTTTTCTCTTCATTCCCTCAATCTTTTCTTTTCTCCCTTCTCCATATTCTCTCCTCTACCTCACCTTTCCCTTCTTCTCTTTTCTAGATATCCGTGGGTTGCAGAGCTTTCTGGACCAGGCCTCCAGATTGGGGCTTGATGTATCTTTACAAAAGGTGGACAGGAATATCAGCCGGGTATTCACCAGCCTCTTTACCACCATGAAGACTGAGGAACTAAATCGCTACCGGGATACCCTACGTCGGGCAATCCTGCTGCTTAGTCCTCATGGGGCCCAGACATTCATCAATGAGGTCAGTGAGTCAGTTTATTTGTCATAGAATGTGGTAGAACTTGGCCAGGTGAGATTCTGGACTTGGAATTCCACTGCCAGGAGTTTTTCTTGGGGTTGTTTTTCTTCTTGATTGTGAGGCTCAGACTGCCTTGGGTCTGCTGGCTGTTTGAGGTGCAGCAAGAGATGGGACTGATATTCATCATCATACAACCTTGGGGGCACCAAACTTCGTTCTCTAAGCGTGTCTTTGTTTTCACTTTGAAATGCTATGTTGTCGTGAACCTTGATAGTGCTGGGGCACCCAGAACATTTTAATCTGTTTTAGAAACAGAGAAGTTTGCTGTACTCAAGACCTCTGTGATGTTAGTGGTGTCTGTGACGTGGCACAGTGAAATTGTTTCAAAGGTCAGGGGGGCCCTTTCCTTCCTTCTCTCACCTCCCAGTTCCACACATTCCTTCCTCCCACTACTTCGAGATCTATCAAAAAACAATTATTCTCAAAATTGTCTCTGATGTTGATAGCTACCCTATTGAGAGACACACTTTCAGCCTGTCTTAGCACACCAAAATGGTACATCTGTCGATCCTGGCAAGGTGACAAATTGTGCTTGTATTTATTTTTTGGTTCCTGAGGCTACTTATTTATTTACTTAATATTAGGGTCAATTTTAATGACTCATTTGGTTTAAGAGCCTCCAGTACTTACGGAAATTATCACATAAGTAAACAGATCATTGAGTTGAGACTAGAAGAGTCAATATACAAGCATGCTCTACTATTATATTGATGGATGAGGGGGTCAGTTGATGGAGGATATGGACAAGATGACTAAAGTTAGCTTAGTTGTTGTTTAAGTGTTGAGTTCCACTAAATGCACAAATAAGGGCAATGGATTTCTCTAGTCCGTGCTGGGCTTTTTACAGATCTACCCATTTTCTCTTTCCTCTTTCTGTCAAGCTCCATTGAGCTGTCTCTGGAGGCTGTTTTCTACCATGGACCGAATTTTCTAGCCTGTCTTGGGCAGCTTGGTTGGCATTGGTTTTTATGTCAACTTTGTGAAGAGGGTCTAGAAAGGAGATGCATTTTGCTCAAATGCCATTTGCTATTTCACCAGCAAATGTGAAAAACTTTGACTTTGCAATCATTGGGTGGTTGTTTTCTGCTTTTCAAAATGTTAACTGCAAAGCCAGTGTCAGAAGAGATAAAACCTCATAGCCTATTGAATTCTGAAACACCACCCATTTGGAAAGGCTGATAAAGGGGAGGGAGAAAAGTGAAAGCTTAATAAAGTTCTGGGCAGTGATAATATGACACCGAGGACAGACAGTAAGTGTATTAATAATCATCTGCAATATGCATCTTCCTTAACTAAAACTTTAGACCATTAAGTGACCCCTGGGGTGAGTCACTTTAAATGGAAACTTAAAAACATGGCCTCAGGGTTTCAGATGGGCACATGAGAAATAAATTATGGTGGATTATAAACAGACATTCTCTTTTTTATTAAGTCATTTTATCCCTGCTCTATGTTAAGAGTCCTGGAAGTTATACAGGCAAATATCACCTAATAGGAATAATTGTTTCCATGAAAATATAATGTTGGATAAAGTAATTTTATAAAGATGAATGAGTTTTGTAAGAACAAAGGAGAGTTGAATAAATGAATTGCTGATGAGAAAGCCTTCTCCAAGTGTCTTTTAGGAGCCAAACACCGCACCAAGTGCTGAGAATAAAGATAGGAAAAGCTAGATAGTCTCTGATCAAGAAGCTCACGTTCTAACTGGGAGAGACACCACAAAAGAGGCCCACCTGCAGGGCAGATAGAAAGAGCCAGAAGGCCTAAGGGTTCCATGTTGGGGGTGGGGGATGGCAAGATTTAGAGGGCTTGAGATTAGAGGTGATCACCTTGAAACCTGGGACTGGGCTGTTTTTCCACTTTCTTTGCATTCCCAATATTTTGGCTCATAGTAGGCATTTAATAAAAGCTAGTTGACTGAATGACAGAATAAAGAATGGGGGGAATTGGAACTCAGAGCTTCAGTAATCTAACTGATGTTTTGAGTTGGAGGTGAGGGAGACTAGGAATGTCCTGGCCTAAAGGTGGTGTGTGTGTGGGCCAACTGGAGACGTCTCTAGCAAGCTCCAGGCACACATTGCATATAGAAAGAGGAATCTCCCCTGATAGAGGACAGATTTCTCTTTGGCTCTAGTATCTCCAGCATGTATCACGGGGGCTGAACCACAGGAGGTACTTATTAATGGTTTGGTGATTGAGTTGAAGCCCCTCTGAAGGCCAAGCAGAATTCTAACAGGCAGAGATATAGAAGGAGTGCTTGGGAAACAGATGGCCTATGTGAAATCATGGAAGCTGGAGAAAGCAGAATGAAATCAAGCATATGAAAGTAACCCATTTTATCTAGAGGGAGGGGGAGAAATTGATGTGAGACCATGCTGAGCCCTTGGGGAAGGGCATGAGAGAAGAGAGAGCAAGGGATGAGTTGGCTTAGTCTCAGGGCATAGAGATAGAAATGTTGGCTATGGTATGGGATAGCTCAATTGTGATTTCTAAACGATTTCTTGCCAGAGTAAAGTATTATTTGGGATATACTGTGACACCTGTTGTGAACACTTCTTTTGCATTTTTTGAGCAGGGAGAACAAGCAAAGACCTCATTAGGAATTAGGAAACCCAGAGCGACTTAATGGTATCAAATTAAAGGTATCCTAGGTCTGTTCCTCAGATCATGCTTGATTTATAGATGTTTTCAGAACAGTCGATTTTTTCCCGGCACTTTCTGTTACTTGTACAGTTCTCCACAGATGTGGAAATGCAGTTACTATGAGCCACTGCAAAGGCTACCCAGCTGAAGCCGAGCGGCAGGGTGAACTGTCACTAACCCAGCCCATCTTACATGCCCTGGGACTTGTCCTGTGTACTTAATGTTAAGAAAGAGGTCTCAGAATAACTTGAGGACAGAACTGGGAACAATTCTTGGCTTCCATTAGATACAAAAAAAGACATCAGTCTACCAGAACAGCCTCCCAGCCAGGTTACAAAAGTGATGAAAGGAATGGAGGGCATGCCCTGAGAAGGGGATCAGAGCATTCTGGGACTGAGAGGAAAGGTAATTGAAGGGGAAGTAAAGAGCTGCTGAGAGTGGGAGAGGGTAGGGCTTGAAAGAGAGATTTCTGATTTTCAAGAGGGCAGGGGCCTTATAAAAGGTGGGTGGGTCACCTAGGACATGAAAGAGAAGTAGGGGGTTGGCATATTTTCATGAAGACAGTTGTGCCTTGAGGCCATAGCAGGGAGAAAGTCACCATCAGGGGCCGCGTATATCTCATTCCTTGATGATAAAGAACTGAAGAAATAAGAGAGGGCCATCTCACACTCAGAAAAGGAGTTCCTAAGGGGTCTGATCCAAGACCTGTTTCCTTTTAACATGGGTAATATAGGGCTGTGGCCACTCTTTGGAGCTCACTCATAGGTCGTTTTGGTTTCCCAAAGTGCTGAATTTGTTTAAAAATCAGCTTCCCAACCTGACCTTATGGGAAACTGACTGCAGCCAGTTTTTTCAGCCTTATCTCACCCTACCCCCTTTATGACTATATGTGGCAGTCATGCTTAGAATGATATCACAGACTTATAGAGAGACGCATCTTAAAGGTCATGAAGTCTAACCCCATCATTTTTAGGTGAGGAAACAAGAAGCTATATGACTTACCAAGGGTTGCATAGGTGGTGACTAAGCTGGGATCTCAAACTGACTCCAGGCCCAGTGTTTTACCTACTGCACTGCACTTCCTATATTCCTAGAGACCGTCCTGTCTTCTTGTATTTCCATGCACTCTTTCCTTTTTTTCTGTCTGGAGAAAATCTCCTCTTCCTTCAGAAGCCCAGTTCAGAAGTCACCTAATCCATTGAGTTTTCTCCCCTCCCCTATTTAAAAAGAATTTCTCATATTTCTTCATCTGGTTCTGGTTTCATTCCTTTGCTTCTATAAGTATTATCTTGCACCATATTTATCATATCCTCCATATTCATTTATAAGCTCATTGGGAAGAGGAAGTGTATTGACTTTGATCTTAGCACCCCCAGGGCCTACCTCAGTGTTATGTGCTTAGCATTTAGTACTTTTCAAACAAATGAGTAGAAAGAAGAATGCAGCTCAAATGGGGAAACCATTATTAAGTGCATTTTTATGTGTGAGATGCCATGCAAGATATCTAATTGTGAAGACAAGTATGAATACAACAGGTCATTTCATCTCCTACTCAAAAACTTCCAATGACTCCCTATTGCCCCCAGGATAAGATATTTTTGTTTGGCATCCAAAGTTCTTCCCAGTCTGGCTCAGCCCATTTTCCCAGGCTTATTACACCTTATTCACCTTCACACATTCTATATAGAAGCTGGCCTACTGGCTATGACTTGCATTCAATATTCTATCTGCCATTGCCAGGCTTTAGCACAAGCTACCCTTCATGCCTGAAATTTATTTCTACCTCACCAGTGCCTTATAGAATAACTAGCTCCTTTCAAAACTCAAGTGCTACCCCATAAAGCTTTTCTTGGTCCCCTCAGATATTAATGCCTCTCCCTAAATTGCTTTTCTACTGACACTATAGACATATACACAATACATAGATGGGTGTATTTATGCATGTAAATATGTGATACACATACATGTGTATATGCATATATAAGTATACACATATATGTACATGTTATGTGCCCTCTCCCCAGTAAGGAGAAGTAAGATTATTTTTCTTTTTTTTAAAATCTTTTTTGTATTAAATGCCAAAGATGGTGTCTGGCATACATTAGGAATAAATAAATGCTAGGTGATTGATTGATTATTGAGTCAAGCATGACTCTATGGTTCATAAGATCAAAAATGTACGACTAGTGGGGGGAATTTAGAAGCCATCTAGTACTAGTCTTTCATTTGCCAATGAGGAAAGTGAGACACAAAGAGATTGGGATTTAGCCTAAGAGATGGAGTCAGGATTTGTACCTAGATCCCCTAGCTCCAAATACAGCTAACTATCTCCACCATACGATGATTACTCTATGGTTTTGAGCTTAAGTTATTGGAGAAACTATAACAACAAAATAGGGAAGTTGAATATATTTTTTGGGAGAGGGGAGGGCTGATGAGGTCAGTGTTAGACATATTGAGCATAAGGAATCAGTAAGATGTTAAGGTAGAGTTGTTCTGTAGGAGAATTTGAAATGGGAATCCAGAACTCAGAGGTAGAGCTCAGAGCTAGAGATAATCCTAAGAATCATCCAAGGAAATTGATCATTGAAAGTGTGGGGTAGATGAGATCCGCAAGGGATGAAGGAAAAAAAGAAATTTTGATGCCAAATAAAGCATTGGGGTGCAGCCAAGGAGTTAGGCAAACAGAGGTTAAGTGACTTCCTCAGGGTCACACAGCTAGTAAGTGTCTGAGGCCAGATTTGAACTCAAGAAGCTGCATCATCCTGACTCCAGGCCCGGCACTTTATCCACTTTGCCACCCTGCCGTCCCAAATAAGTAACCTCTCCATGCTGCCGACTCCATTCAAATAAATTTCCTCTGGACTAGGGTTTCTTAATCTGAGATCCAACGATGCTCAAGGGTCCCATGAATAGATTTCAGTGAGTTTGTGAACTTCAGTTGGAAAGAAATACATCTTTATTTTCTCTAACCTCTAGCTGAAATTTGGCATTGCCTTCAATTAAGAATTTATTAATTTATTACTTTATTTATTATTCATTATGATTAATTATTAATTTTATTGATATATTTTACTTTTATATAGCCAGAATTTCTCCCAGTATTCCTCAATTCCCCCTCCCAAAGAGAAATTCCATGTAACAAATATTATTTTTAAAGAAACTAAAAGAGGAAATTCAGCAAATCTGATTAATACACTGGAAAAGTCTGAAAACATGTACAGCGTTGCATGCCTGCTAACTAGTGACATTGACCTTGCTGTTTCTCATATAAGGCACTCTTGCTAAACCCGGGCATTTTTACCGGTTGATTCTCCTGCCTAGAGTTCTCTTCTGCCTCATCTCTTCCTCTTAGCTTCCCCAATTTTGTGCAAGTTTCTGTCTCACCTTCTGCAGAAAGTCTTTCCTGGTCCTGTTTAACCTTAGTCTATTTCCCTTTGTTGTTTATTTCCATTTCCTTCTGTTTATATTATCTTTGTAAATAGCTGTTTGCATTTTTTCTCCTTTATTATATTGTGAGCTCCCTGAGAGAAGGGGCTATTTTTGCCTTTCTTTGAATCCCTAGCATTTAGAATAGTGTCTGGCACATAGCAAATCCTTATTAAATGCTTCTTGACTGACTGGCTGAATGACCTCCCATCTCTGTAACAGAGTGAGGAAAGAGTATCCATCTCCTTTTGGACCACACTTGTTCTTTATTATTTTGAAACAGTCACTTTTGATTGATTTGTGATTGTTGTTCAATTATGAATTTAAAAATTTAAAAAACCCATTATTTTGAGAAGTGGTCCATTGATTTCACCAGCTAGATATAAGGGGTCCATGACACACATTCCTACTGTAGACCTTTCCAATGCTTTGGTCGACTACCTTTAATGGAAAACAAACTAAACTCAAAAGCAAAGGAATTATATGAATTTGATTAGATGTACTCTATTTTAACCCCTTTAATTAATTTTGAGAAATGATGCCACATTGCTTGGAAACAAACTGAGAGCATCTAGTTTGGGAATGTAAACTACCGGATGGTTAATTGGGAGCAGTTGCCAATAGCTTGCTCAGGTGTTTAGCTAATCATATGCCAGGATTACTCTCAGGGTCAGGCCATGATGTCCTGAGCAGCTCATAAACACAGCTTTATGATGTTTCATCCCAGAAGATCCTCCCTTCCCTGAAATGAATGACCTAGAACACAAATGCGGTGCAGAGACTTATTAACACTAATGCACCTCTCTGATTTCTCTGAATGTTCCCAGCAATGTTTTTGCCATAGTCTAAACAGAGAATCATTTCTTTTTCCAATAATGATTAATGCCCGGCCTCCTCCATCTCACTGAGGACAGCTTAGGTCCTCATCTCCCCAACCACAGCTTCCTTTATGATCCTCAGTGTGTGTTTTCTCCCTTTCAAATGAATTTAGCTCCTTCTTACACCTGCCCAGCCCCCACAGGAATCTGATTAAGAGTTAGCAAATCAGGAGGATTGGTAGCTTAGGAGATATTATTTCCGAGTGGTTAACTATGGAAACTCTTTGATTATCTGGCTAGTATTTGCACATGGCTGGGTACATTTAAAGGACAATTTTGGCCAAATGGTTCCCTGAAATTCAACAGACCATGTTTTGACAGTACGTGTCAGGCTAAATGCTGAGTAGTTGCAATGCTTTTGGAATATTTACTCTCCGAGCTTTAAAGCACAGCTGGTTGAGCGTAGAGTGAGAATGAGTGTGAGTGAGCTGGTAGCTGGAGCCTTCTGTTGAGAATCTAGGATCTCTACTCTACGGTGCCCTTTGGCCTCAGGGTGACTTTTGTGGTCTCTGTATAATCCTATACGAAGCACGATGTAGCTATCAAGTATATGGGATTACTGTTATTTCAGATATTGATATCTGTTGCTTATGATGCAAATTAAATTTTAATTACCTTAACAATTTCCTTTCTCATGGACTATTACAATAGGCTTCTATCTGGAATCAGGGTCTCCAGTCTTTCCTTTGTGAATTTGTTTCAAACACAGTTGCCATAATGATCTTCCTAAAGCATGGGTTTGACTGTGCCACTCCCCTTCTCAAGAAGCTTCTGTGGTTCCCCTTTACCTGTAGCATCAAATGCTCCTTGGGTTGGCATTTAAAACCTTCCTCCCTTCCTTCTTTCCTTCCTTCCTTTCTTTCTCTTTTCTTTCTTTCCTTCCTTTCTTTCTCTTTTCCTTCCTCCCATCCTTCCTTTCTTTCTCTTTTCTTTCTTTCTTTTCTTTCTTTCTTTTCTTTCTTTCTTTCTTTTCTTTCTTTCTTTCTTTCTTTCTTTCTTTCTTTCTTTCTTTCTTCTTTCTTTCTTTCTTTCTTTCTTTCTTCCTTTCTTTCTTCTTTCTTTCTTTCTTTCTTCTTTCTTTCTTTTCTTTTTTCTTTTCTTTTTTCTTTCTTTCTTTCTTTCTTTCTTTCTTTCTTTCTTTCTTTCTTTCTTTCTTTCTTTCTTTCTTTCTTTCTTTCTTTCTTTCTTTCTTTCTTTCTTTCTTTCTTTCTCTTTCTTTCTTTCTTTTCTTTCTTTCTTTCTTTCTTTCTTTCTTTCTTTCTTTCCTTCCTTCCTTCCTTCATTGATCTATCAATCCATCCATGAATCTATCTATCTATCTATGTATCTGACTATCTGACTATCTTTATATTTAATTCTATGATCAAAGATTTGGTGCTTGAAGGGATTTCAGAGGCCACCTAGACCAATCCCCTCATTTTACAGACAAAGAGACTGTGAGAGCAGGAAATAAAGTCCAAGGTCATGCAGGGGATATATTTCAGACCTAAGATCTCTTATGAGGCCATGGATTCATAGATTCACCATTTAATTCAGCCTTTTTATTTAACAGATGAGGCAATTGAGGTTCAACTAGATTAAGTGACTAGCCTAAGGCCATACAGCTTATGTTAATGACCTCTGTGTCATCTTGTTTAGCAATTACAGTTATCTCTTTATACACACATATATGTGTATGCATACATATATGTGATAAATATGTATGTGAAAAATAGGCGTATATACATACATGTATATATAAATATATGCATATACAATATATGTGTATATGTACATATGTTTATATGTGTGTAGATGTATGTATATATACACATATGTATGCGTGTGTTCCCAATAGAGCAGGTGTTCTTAAGCTGGGCTCCATGGATCTCTGAGGGGTCTGTGAACCCATAGATGGGGGAAAAATTATTTTCACTAACCTCTAGTTGAAATGTAGTATTTCCTTTAATTACAAATATGGGCAACAGGACATGATCCTGAGAAAGGGATCTGTAGTTTTCTTCAAACTACCAAAGGGGGCCCATGGCACACAAAAGCTTGAGAACTCTTGGAATCAGATGTTAGCTTCTTGAGGGCAGTTTATTTTCCCCTATGCCTTTGTATCCCAAGTACCAAGGATGATGCCTTGTACTTGACACTTAAATTGACTCTTAAAATGCAATCTTATTATTGAAATGTTTGATGATATTCTTACTTTGACTTCGTTTCATGCAAGGCTAGGAAGATTTGGAGAAACTCTTTGATCCTTAGATTCATTTAGTGTGATAATTCTTTCATGGTAGCCAATCACAAGAAAAGACAGTGTTGGAGCAGGAAGAGTATTAGAGCTAGAGTTAGAAGCTCTAGGTTCAAAGGCTGGCTGTAGTCATTCCTTGCTTGTGATCTTGGGCAAATCCCCTAAAATTTCTGATCCTCCATTTCCTCACCTGTAAATGCATCTAAGGTGACTTCCAAGATTCCTTCTAGGTAGAAGGCCTATGAACAGGGCTGTGCTAGAAAATGATGAACAATGGCTTACCAGAAAAAAAATATACATGGCATACTTTGAAATTTAATTTACATTATTAACGTTTCTTCAACTCTTTCTTAAGCCTAGGCAGTCAACAAAACAATAAATAAAACCTTGATTTGTAGCATTTCTCCATTACTGAAATGTAAATACTCACACTGGAAATTTAACAATCAGCTCTTGAGAGCTGTCACCAATGCCCTCCTAATGATAAACTTCTACACACTGTCTCATTAATGACAGTTTTGTCTGCACATAGCAAAAGCAAACAAAACATAAAACAACCACACTAAACCTGTAGAAGTGTTTCATTTCCTCGAAATGTATGTCAATCGTGAGCTCTTTGAGTACAGACGGGCTGAAAAATGCTGCATCTTTTCTTTTTATCACTCGAAGACACTTATTTCACCCTGGAGGGAGGAGAGGACTGGAACACCCCCATTGTTATTTACAGAATGCCTGACTGGCTGGTCTGGCCATGTTGTTCAAGCTGTAAGCCTCTGTGATAAAATGCTTTTTAACTGCAGGATTAAGACTTAGGGAGGATGCGGAAAAATGCTGTATCATCAGGAATACACTGGGCCCTGAGACCAATTGTGGGCACAAGTGACTCAGGAATTTAATTCAGTCCAATTCTACAGTTATTAAGCACCTGTCATGTTAAAAGGCAGTGTAGTGTAGGGGATAGAGGGTAGGTCTTGGTGTTAGGAAGATGTGGGTGGTTACACCAATTATCTGTTTGTGATGATGCCACAAGGGTCTCTGTGGCAACATCAGGAATTCTGAAAGTGCATGAGAGGAAGTGACAGCTTCCTAACTTCATTTACCATGGAATGAGGCCCCTTCAGGAAGTGACTGTGGGTCACGCTGGAACTCCCAAACTATAGCTCATCACTGGTCTTCAATAAATATTTCAGATCCGGGCCAGAGATGATTCACTGGTGTAGTAGAGCCTTTCTCTAGCTGCTGGGCAGTTGCATTTTTCTTTAAAGTACCCTTAATAGAGGAAGTGCAGCTCAGGGAGGGATACAAACCCAGATACCTGAGTCCAAATCACTGGGACTTTAGACACTAATCACAGGATTTCTCTCAGGGCCAGAGTTATAAGCACACAACTCCCTAAGGCTTGGACTGAAATGGGGCTGGACACATAACAGTTTAAAGTAACTTTTAATGCACGTATTATTAATGTCAGATAGTTCCCTTTTCCATAGCAGGAAAGTATTGGTTTTGTTGTTGTTCAGTTGTTTCAGTCATGTCTGACTCTTTGTGTCCCCGTCGGGGTTTTCTTGGCAGAGATATTGGTGTGGTTTGCCATTTCCTTCTCCAGCTCATTTTACAGATGAGGAAACTGAGGCAAACAGGGTTAAGTGACTTGCCCATGGTCACATAGCTAGTAGGTGTCTGAGGCTGGATTTAAATTCAGGAAGATGAGTCTTCCCAAAGTATTGATTTAAGGCATCACAGCCTCTGAGCTGTAGTGACTAATACAGAGCACACTTTTCAGAGGTTATATTGCTCACTTTTTAAAAAGTGGAATTGTGGGCACAAGTGACTCAGGAATTTAATTCAGTCCAATTCTACAGTTATTAAACACCTGTCATGTTAAAAGGCAGTGTAGTGTAGGGGATAGAGGGTAGGTCTTGGTGTTAGGAAGATGTGGGTGGTTACACCAATTATCTGTTTGTCTATGGACCAGTCCTTTTGCCTCTTGGACCCCTAGGCAATGCTCTAAGATCATTAGTTACAGATAAGGTTCTAATTTGCGTCTGCTAGTGAGGGTGTTTCCAAAGCAGGAGTCCCATAAAGCACAGCAAAGAAAACATGGTTCCTGTTCAAAGGCAAACTCATAAACAAATCACAAATGTCAGAGGGTTATAGACCTGGGCAGAAGGGGCCTCAGATGCCATCTGGTCAAATCAGATTTCATCTTGTATTGGAGCCCAGTGAGGTCTGAGGTAAAAACAAAAAACAAAACACAAAACAAAATGTGGCAAGTATCAGTGGAAAGACTGATACTTCTTTTGCCTGGCAAGGCATTCTCTCTTCATTCTAGCAATGGGCAATGCACCAAACTAGGCATTGCAGACTCCAGGATGAAGTAAGACAGCATCCTTTTCCTCAAGGACCTTAATTTGCTCTACAATTCGCTCTACTTTTGTAACCTTACTTAGCGAGGCACAGTGGTTATTAGGGTGCTGGACTGCAAGTCAAGGGATCTGAGTTTGAATTCTGACATAGACATTGGCTAGCTATGTGATCCTGGGCCAAGTCACTTAACCTCTCTGTGCCTCAGTTTCCTCATCTGAAAAGTGTGCTAATACTGCCATCTACTTCCATGGATGGTTATAAGAATGAGGTGGAATAATGTAAAGGAAATATTTTGCAACCCTTAAAGAGATATATTAATGAGTGTTCTAATTAGAAAGACAGTGTGGTTGGCTAGGTGGCAGAATGAATAGAGTGATGGGCCTGGAGTAAGAAAGATTCATCTTTCTGAGTTCAAATCTCACCTCAGATACTTACTAGCTGTGTGACACTGGGCAAGTAATTTAAACCCCATTTACCTCAGTTTTCTCATCTGCAAAATGAGCTACAGAAGGAAATGGCAAACCATTCCAGTATCTCTGCCAAGAAAACCCGAAATGGAGTCATGAAGAGTTGGACATGACTGAAAACGACTTAGCAGCAACAACGTTCCCATGGTACATAGATACTCGACCTTAGAATTGAGAAGACTTGGGTTCAAGTATCTCCCCTGACACATATTGGGTTGTATGACCCTAGACAATTTGAAAAGCCATTCAGTCTTCTAGGCAATTCTATAATTTGTGGGAAAGGTGCCCAGATGTACTGGGAGAGGGAGTTTTTAAATGTGGTAGTTCCCTGTAGCAATGAAATCACAGACCCAGGTCCTTCTTCTTGTTCTTGTTATCATTTGCTGCTAGTGCTACACTCAGAGAACCCTTGGGAGAGAGAAAGCTGGTGGCAGTGGAGAACAGATTTAAAAGGAAAAACTCCATAAAAAGGCCAGAGGGTTACAGAAGGACTCATCCCTCTATGGAGGGAGGGTACAGCGGGAGGGAAGCTCAGGAGCCGGGACTCAGAGGTGAAGGCAATATACTTAAATCGCCCTTTTCCATCATTGAGCCAGAGAGGTTTATTTTTCCTCGCCTCTGGTTGTTCTTTCTTTCTGGATGTCTAGCTGCTAAACCGCGAATCACTTGGGTGTGACAGCCTCCCTAGGGACCAGGATAGAGCTGCATGTGGTCACTGCAGTAGGCAAGAAATCTGGGAGTGGAAACAAACAGATAGGCAGTTGCTGCTGCGCTCAGGAGCTGGGAGAACTCAGAGCCAGGGGCAAGCACTAAGGCACGGTGTGGTGTGCCGTCACCATTGGAGGAGACGTTTCTTCCTGAGAAATTAGTGGTGACATCTGTTTTGAGACGGGGTGGAGGGAGACCGGAGCATCCCTCTGGAAGTCAGATGATAGCCATAGGCTCTTTGTTTTCTGATTGCTGGCTTACTGGGGATGAGCCACTATAAGACATCACGGAGTGTTCTTTTCCTTAGGGAAGAAGCGGGGGTTAGCATTTTCCCTGGGTCACAAGTGGGCTGCACGCTGCAATAGATGTGTTTCAGAGCAGATATGGGTCAATTCACTTAGCAACTATAATGACCATTTTAGAAATGTCTTTAGTTTTCATTTCTGATGGATTTCTCATTGACTCCCAACAATTTAAGTATCACTGCCTCCTCTTCTGCATTCCACTTTCACCTTCTGCTTAAGTGTGTACCTTAAGATCTTCTGAGAGGCACTCTAACTTAAGGCTTTGAGTTCTAAACTTGGAGCTAGTAGACCCGAGTTCAAGTTCCATCTCATATAATTATACATATCAGCTGTGTGATCATAGGTGAGTTACTTCATCACTCTGTGACTCAGTTTCTTTATCTGTAAACTAGGGACACGGTTTGGACAGGTGATTTTATTGGTATTTGGGCCTCCCAAGTGAGGAAATCTCCTCTACCAATGCAGGCCTACATCTTCTCTGGGATCTATAGCCTTAGGTAACTGCCTAGGGCACTGAGAGGTAGAGTCACTTGCTTAGGGACACACAGCCAGTAGATGTAGGGCCAGGACTTGAACTCTTATATGCCTTACTTACCAGCCAACTATCAACTATACAATGATAGCTCTGTAAAATTGGGATAAAGATACTTGTTTTACCTAAGTCATGAGGCTGTTGTGAGGAAAGGACTTAAAACATGAAAAGGACCTTAAAGCATTCCAGGAATGGGGAATAATATTATTCTGGCAAAGTAGCTAGTGATCTGAAAACAAATACCTAAATGAAAGGAGATGGAGCTTCTTAATTGAAAAGGAAGTTGTCAGAAATTTATTTCCTTGAATTTGAAGAAGCTTGAAGAATCCATTTGTGATTCAAATGATTGTCTGATTTTTACCCTTTCCCCCTCTTGTTTATATCAGATTTGCAAAGCAGTGAGTTCTAGGACTTATTTGAGTCAGAAGACCCATATCTGATACTGGGCAGATCCTCCCCCATCTCTGGACTTCTGTTTATGCATCTCTAAAATGACTACATTCTACCTGCCCCTTTTCCAGATCCAAATCAATGAATATAAACTCCTTGTGGGAAGGGACTGCTTCATTTTGTCCTCAGTGGTGGCACATAATTGGAATTTAATGAATGTTTTTTGAATTGAATTGTTGCATGACATATAATCTCAGCACTCTTTCCACTGCACCACCTAGCTGCCCCCTCCTGACTTTGTCATACCATAGGTTCCTAGAAGTAATCCTGTTTACACCTATAATTATGGAAAAATAAGAATTGTAAAAGCAGTACTGACATGGACTGAGGGCTGGAAAGGACCTTATGGGTCATTCATTCATATAACAGTCATTTATGAAGTGTCTCCTGGGATCCAGGAATTGTCCTAGGTGCTAGCAATAGGAGGACAAATAGAACACAACAGACAGCAATATAAAAAGATCCCCAAAACACTGCCTGTTCTCAAGAAATTAATTTTTATTGGTTGTAAACATCATGTAAGTAAAAAGGTAAATACATATACCAATTAGATACAAAATAATAATTTCTGGATGAGAGGGAATTAGCATCTGGGGAAAGAGAATACATTTTCTGTAGAAGGTAGTGCTTTAATTGGGCTTTTAAGGAATCCAGGAATTCTATGAGGTAAAGGTGATGAGGGAGTGTGTGCTGGTATGGGGTCCAGCCTGTGTGAAGAAATGGAGATAGGAGAAAGAATGTTGCTGGCCAATTGGGTTGGAAAGTAAAGCCAGTGAATGAAAATAACATGAAATAATCTTGAATGGGTATTCTGGAGGCAGCATGGGAAGGACTTGAAAATGCCGAACAGAGCACTTGGTGTTTTTATCTTTGAGTATTAGGAAACAACTGGAGATTCTGGAGCAGGACAACATCATGGATATACCTTTGTTTTAGGATTATCAGTCTTGGAGCTGATCACTTCATTAAGACCTCTTATTTTGTAAATGATGAAATTGATTCCAAGGGCAGGGAAGTTATTTGCTGGAGATTAGACATGTAGCAGAGTTGGGATTGATCCCAAGCCCTCTGATTGTAATTCTAGTATTCATTCTATTAACCCTCTGACTTAAATATCAAATTTCGAAAAGAATAGAGAAGGAACATGTAACTCCTTGAAATCTCTCTGAGTATCTATTGTCTTTATGTTTATGTGAGTCTTTGCATTTTCACAAGTACAAAATCATGGAGGTGTGACCAGGTAAGAGTTTCTGGGGAAAAGCTGGAAGTTTTGAATAGATCGATAATGTGAGGGGACAGCTTTTAAAGCTACTGTGATCCTAAACTGAATAGAAGGGCATAGTTCCTGGAAGTCAAGGGATGGTAGTTCCACTATTCTGGGCACCACATTTTAGAAAGGACATTGGTAAACTGGAGTAAATACAAAGAAGGGCAACTGCAATGGGCAGAGACCTGGAGGCCATGCCACATGAATGTCAGGTGAAAGGACTAAGGGTGTTTTCCAGTCTAAACACTTAAGGGAGAGCATGATCAGTTTCAGTATTTGAAGGGCTGTCATGTGGAAGAGAGATGAGATTTATTCTGCTTGGATCCATAAGGCAGAGCTGGGAGCAGTGGATAGATTATTCCCTTCTTCTCTTTTTCTCTTCTTTCCTCCTCTCCTTTACACATGTATTCCTTCTTTCTTTCCCTTTTCTTTTTTTATTCATCTTCACTTTCTTTCCCTCTTTTCTTTCCCCTTCCTTACCATTTTCTCCCCTCTTCACTTTCTCCTTTCCTTCCCCCTTCCCCTTCTCTCTTCTCTTAGTCTCTCCTTTTTCTCTTTGACACAGATACATACATACACCTTCCATACCCTCCTTTTTCCCCTTCTCTCTCACTTTCACTCCTTCCTCTCTCTCTCTCTCTCTCTCTCTCTCTCTCTCTCTCTCTCTCTCTCACACACACACACACACACACACACTTTCAACACATTCCCTCCTTCCCCATCTCTCTCCTCTCTCTCTGTGTCTCTCTTCCCTCCTTCCCTCTGTCTTTTTGTGTCTGACTTTTCTTTTCCTCCTTCTCTCTTCCCTTTGTGTCTGGATCTTCTCTCTTTATTTCTCTTCTTCTCTGTTTCTCAACCATTCACAATATCAAGTCAACAAACATGATATAAAACATGCATGTAAATTTTGTGTTTCTTATATACAGTTTACTGTTTAATGCAATTGAGGGGAATATTTTTTTTCACCTTAACCAACCATTAAGTTGTTTTTCTCACTTACGTAAAATTTTACTTATGTGCTCAATACATTTCTGTGGGTTCATGGCCCCTGTTCTGTCCCTAGTCTCTAACCCTGTGCACAGAGACCAGACTCAGATAACAAGTTTTGGTGAGAGAAACACTGGGCATTAAGTAAAGACAAGAAAGGTAGACAAAGAGGTAGACTCAGTGAGATTGTTCCATGGGAAAGTTGTAGGAGGTAGGCAGAGTGTGGGGAAGAGGCTCTTTGAGAGAAAACATTTTAAAAAAACCCCTGGACATCAGTATAGCCTTAGTTATCATTTCTCAGAACTTCTATTCAGTGGGGATGGGGGTGCAGAGATGCACTCTGTCCCCTACAGCAATTTTCCTCTTTTGCTTGCTTGTCCCAGGAAGAGCAGGTGGATGCCTGCCAATCTAATCCTTAATAGATGCACAAACCTGGACTCATTTTGGACATTGAATGAGTTCCAGTTTGTAGTTTACTGCAGTGGTTACGTTTCCTACCATTTTGAAAATAAAGATCTCTTTTTGTAACACACGTAAAGGCAAAGGTAATTTAAGGAAATTGGAGCTTTTTCTTGTCCCTTATAATATATGTGAATATTTCTCACTCCAACCCTGCAAATTGTTAGCAGATGACTTTATCTCTCCTAGCTAGGATCATTTTGTGCAATTAAAATATCATTTACCAGAATATTTAACATTACTAATTAATTATAGAAGATTAATTTTTAAATATGGCCCCACATTTGCATTTAATTATATCCTACTGTTTACTGAGTTTAAAGCCTTAGCACTTTAGAAAAAGTGCTACATATCTAAGAGATTCTCTTTTTCTGTTAGAAATGCCTAAAAATAGAATGAGAAAGGAGCAGGAGTTTGCTAGGGCTTTACTTTGTGAGCTTAGGGAATTGTCAGCCTTCAGGATTGGAAAGGAAGGACTTCCTTGGGGGTGGTGTGAGGGAGGGCACTCCAATAGTCTCTATCTAAAGTAGTTATCCTTCCTTACAACATCCTGGGAGAGTGTGTATCCAGGGACCAAGTGGAGGGGAATAGGATTAGGGCTAGGGAAGATAACACCATTATGTGCCAGGGCATTTCACTTTGGCAAAGTTCTAATAATGAAGACCAATTGGATGGGCTATTCAGAGACTTTCGTATTCTCAAAAATCGGCCTGGAAGTTAATTGCTAGGACAGTATCAGAAGACTTAAAGGATGGCTGAGCCCAATGGCTTATGAACTCCAATGACAGCTTCCCAGAAAGATACCACCCTGCAGCCACTAATATTGAGGTTTTCTGGAAATTAAAGGGGAGTAACCAATCTGTTGACATTCAGTTCTTTCCCCAAGAGCAGGCTCCTATCCTATTGAACTCAGTTTTGAAGAAGCTCCCAAGAGTTTCTTTTTGTATAATTCAAAACAAAAAACCACTTCATTTTCTTTTGATTATCTGAGGACTTTAGTGAGTAGTCCCTTTGATGACTTAGCAGATGGGGATGAGAAAGAAGAAAAAGAAAACACCTGATAAGTTCAGTACTGAGAAAGACTAAATTACCCTCGATGCCTCTCCCTCACTTTCATGCCCCACCCCCCAAACATATAGAGGGGATTTTGGCTGACGATGGCCACAACTAGACAGAATGAGGGTAGGGAGGGGTTCCTGATAGGGCTGGCAGAGAGCAGCAAAAGCTTTACTGGGTATTTTTGGGTAGGCTGTTAGAATACGTAGTATGCATTATGAGAAGTGTAGGTTAGAAAAGGTTATCCAAATTGGCATAAATTCATCTCCATTGAACTGCATGCAGGATGGAGCTGCTCCTACGCCATCAGCCTTAATACAGTTTTCTCCCAGAGGGCACCATCTAGGCACCTCTGAGCTGCCTAAATTGACAGAGATGGCAAGGAAGGCCCCATTTTCTCCCTGCATCCAGCTGTCTTATTTCCTGCCCCTCCCCATCTCCAGCATGTCTGAACTTTCCTGACTCTATGTCCTTGATCATACTGTCCATCACGCCTGAAATATTCTCCTTCTGATGCTTGATGCAGAAGAAGCAACATGGTCCAGTGAAAAAAATACTGGCTTTGCAGTTAGGGGACCTGGGTTTGAATCCCACTTTTGATATTTATTATCCATGGCCACAGGCGTTGAACTAAATTGTAAGACTATATATATTTGTCTTATTTGGCTTAGCCCAGTGTTTGACCCTATCAAAGTTCTGGGGTCCCTAAGCCTGCCATGCAATAGACACATACACACCCCTTTTCTCTTAGCAATAGGTTTGCCTTCAGATTTAATAAGCATATCCCATCTATGCCTTTATTCACCATTAGTATAGATATGTGTATCTATATGTGTAATACATGTACATATATGTGTATATATACATATACATACATCTCTGTCTGTCTGTCTGTCTATCTATCTGTCTATCTATCTATCTATCTATATCTATCTATCTATCTATCTATCTATCTATCTATCTAACTAACTCTCTCTCTGTCTGTATATCTATCTATCAGCATAGAGCTAATCACAGAGCCCAATGGCACACCACTAGAAATTTCCTTACAAGTAGAGATTGAATTGTTCCTCACATATTCTTTTTTATCAATCTGTTTCACTCAACTTATTCTAAACCCTCCTGACTATATCATTGCCTAGCGCACATCTCACCATCTTGTCTATAAGGATACCATAAAAGATGTCAAATGGTTTCCTAAAATCATCTATGTCTGTTAATATTTTCTTCATCTATAGCTTTTGAAAAGGAAATGAGATCAATCCTGATGAAAACATGCAAGTTCTTTGAGATATTTTCTTTTATAGACCTCACTAACCACCCTGTTAGTAATATCTTCTCTAGGGTGGGAAGCGAGAGGGAAGAAAAAAAGGAAAAAAAAAAAGAAATTTACCGGATAACTTTGTTGTACATTTGGAGGGAATAGCAAATTGTTCATGATAGATTTGCAGTTTCACGTGCAATCATCTTTTTATTGTACTTTGTTATGGAAATACTTGTTTTGTTCTGTGAATTCAAAATAAAATAAAAATAAATTTTAAAATATCTTCTAGAATTCTTTGAAGATTTCAAATTGAAATCTCTAGTCTATCAGACTCTCCTCTTAGGTTTTCTTTGTTTTTCAAAATCAAGACATTTTTCCTTTTTCAATCTTGTGCCATTTCCCCCCCCCCCATTCTCTTTGATCTTCCAAAGATCCCATACCCAATTCAATTCAACAAACATTTGTTTCATACCTTCTGTTGGAAAAGATGATCTAATGGTCTGTTCATTGCTGGGGTTAGCTGAGCCTGGTGATCTAAATTCATAAAAAGCTATCCAAGTATATTCCTTTTTAGTCTTATTTATCCTGGGTTTTAATTTCTTCATTGTTGTTTTTGTTGTTGTTACCACCTTCCCAATCCAAATACAATTTATCTTGGTGGAGAAAACCACACAAAGTAAGTGGTGAATGTCACTCTCATTTCTCCATTGTCACTTATAACCACCCATCCACTCCAAGTGGTAACATACTTTCTTCTTATTCCGTGTCCTGCAGTGTAACTAATAAATGTCTCTCCACCATTCCCATTTCTTCAAAAAAGAAATGCCAGGTATGGAGACCAGATAATGGAAAAGGGCATTCTTCTGGTGCAGGGGCATCAAACATGAAGTCCATGTGGTGCACAACACTCCTGAGTGTGACCCAAACCTGATTAAAATGCAACTGGGAAATAGTAACAAAATACATATGAATACAATAAAACAGATAATGGGGTTTTAATATGGGGTTTCCTAAGTCAGTATTTGCCTACAGCTCTCCTTGTGTTTAGTAGTCCTCATTTCTATTTGAGTTTGATACCATCACTCTTCAAGTAGTTCAAGAAAGGCTTCATGGAGGAAATGGCATTAGATCTGAATCTTAATGTATCAGAATTTCCTCAAATGAAAATGGTAGATGAAGGGATTCTGATGACAGCAAACACACAAAAGCGAGAGTCGGTTGTATAATTTTAAAGAAGGATGGATACTGCATTTTGGTAAATGAAGAATCATAATAAGAGATAAGGTTGTATAGGCATGCTGCTAAAATAATTCAAAAGTCTTTGCCTCAAATGCCAGCCTAAGGAGTCTGACCTTTGTATGGGCAATGGGGGTCCACTGAAGCTTTTTAAGTAGAGCAGAGATACAATCAAAATAGTGAATTATGAAGAGTGTTATAACAAGAGTCCATAGGATATGGTAGAGGTCAGACAGAGCAGGGAGAACATGTAGGTGATTTTTATAACTTCAGGTAAGAAGCAATGAGGATGTCAGGTAGGGTGTTAGTGTTGTTCTTGTGGCTGATGTCATTCCATCATATCTGACTCTTCCTGACCTCATTTGGGGTTTTCTCTGCAAAGACACTGTCATCATTTTCCATTTCCTTCTCCAGCTCACTTTACAGATGAGGAAACTGAGGAAAACAAGGTTAAATGACTTGCCTGGGGTTATGGAGTTAGTAAGAATCTGAGGCTGGATTTGAACTCAGGTCTTCCTGACTCCAAGCTTGGTGCTCTATCCTCTGTGCCACCTAGGTGCCCAAGGGTAGTAGTAGAGAGATTCAAATACAAGATAGAGATTCAAATGATAATTCTTCAGGTATAAAAGTCAGGACACACAGAAAAGATGCTGCAGCCAGTCCTATAGGCTGTGACCTATAGTGAATGTCCTGTGGCACTAGTAAAGGGCCTTCTTCTTTCAAGACCAGAGGATTTCACATCATAGTCCATATTAAGCTTCCCTGAATTCGGAACATTAACTTGGGTACCAAGACACTGGGCCCTCTATTACCTGAAATAATTTCCCTCCCTGAATTCAGAGAACTGCTTCATCTGAACTGTAATTACATGCCAACATTTCTTTCAAGTTTGATTGATGACTTTCATTTCTATATCATGGTCATTTCCAGAAATACTTCATCCAACCCTGTGAACCTTCTTGGTAATCAAGGAAAAGAGTTTATCAAAATCAACCGAGATAGTGAATATGTCAGATCGTGTATGCAGCATTCTGCACCTATGGTCTCTCACTTATTACATGATGAGGGAGATGCATTTCTCATCATGTCTGCCAGTTTAAAGTGGATCATTATACTTACACAGCAGTTAGTTTCTTTTGAGTATTCTTTTCATGTGTACTATCATAGTCACTTTGCATATTCTTTTTCTGATTTTACTTACTCTATTTTGTATCAGCTCATTTAAATATTCCCACAATTCTTTGAATTCCTCATTCATAATCTATTTTGGTACAATATGTCATTATATCCATATACCATGATTTGTCTAGCCCTTCCCCAATCATTAAGGATTAGGGTGCCTTTTCCTAGTGTTCATTTCCTTCTTTTTTTCTTTTCTACCCTTGTGCTTACACACTCCAGATGCAAATATTGCACAACCATAAATCTATCTACAAGGAAAAAGGCAATATACAAATTCAGAAATTATATAACAAGGAAAGGTAATAAGAGAAAATGCAAAAAATATCTACCCAATCTCAGACTGTGGTCCTAAATATTCTAAGCTGTTCTATATTAAAATTTCCCCAAACGTAGCCCATCATTCCTGGTACCTATTTTGCTGAAAATTGCATCCACTTTATCCACTCCCTCCAATTGTAGGCTCAGACAAAAATGGTAGCTTTACTTCAGAATACAAGTAAGTCAAATTTGATATTTACCCACATGGACTTTCTGGTTGGATTTCATTGGCATGTTCTTTGAAATCCTAGTTTATTCTTGACCAATCAGGAAACCTCCTCATGATAGACAGCCTGCTCAGAGTTATTCACTCACTACTTTGCAATCACTTCTATCAAACTAGCTGACTTCACCTCTGACCACTAAACTAGAAAAGAGGAAATACAAAAGGGGAAAGGGACACCATTCATATTAACTCAGAGTTTGACTTCAAGTTGGCCCATTTTACCCTTGAAGCTCATTATACATATCCCTTTATTTAAAATGTGGCAACTGATTGGATGGAGGGAGATAGGAAGATGATGGTGTCAAATACAACTCCAAAAATATTGATAGCAGATGAACCTAGGAGAATGGTGGTACCAGTAATAGCAACAGGTGAATTAGGGAGAAGATTTGTGGTAGAGTGATAATGAGTTTAATTTTGGACATGTTGAGTTAGAGGTTCCAATTGGACTTTTAAATAGAGATATCTAACTGGTGGGTGGTGATATGGGGCAGTCATTACAGAGAAAGGTCAATGGTGAAGATAAAGACTTTTACAGTCATCCACATAGGAACAGAAGCCAAGAGAGGTGTGAGAACAGGGGAGGACAGAGATTTGGCCCCCATGCTTAGAGGGCCAAAGAAAAAAGAGGACCCTGACAAAGGAATTTTAACTAAGTTTCTTACTGTGTAACACACCTGTCTTCTTACTTTGTTTCTTACTCTGTTACCAAACCTTGTTATGGGGAAACGTTAGCAGGTGAGATCAGTCACTTTGGCACTGGTCCATCAGTCCAAGGAGCAATCAGACTAAAAAGCTTTACTCTTCATCAAATAGACCTGCTTGCCTGCCTGCTCCAAGGACAGCATTTCCAGAAGGATGAAATGCCCTTTGCAATACATATTTTTCCATCCATTCATTAGCACCTTAAAAAAAAAAAACTTTCTAGTTAAAATTAAATTTCTGAAATTGTCAAATAAAAGTCAGATGGGGCTGCTTAGGGGTGATTAGTGAAAGTCCAGGCCTCCTTAATATTTCTCATTTGCAAACTAAATGTCCACAGCAGGAGCTTAGAGACAGGGACTTTAGGCTGGGCCCTGAGAGCTGACATTGTACTTATGTGATGTGGGGGTGGGAGGTCCTTGGAAATGCTGCAAGGCCTTTAAAAGACATCTTCCATTTTCTTTTCCTAAATCAATTTCTGTTCTGAATGCCACTTGATTCAAAGTCAAAAACAGTTTAGTAAGTGCAAGCCAGGAGCCTGGATACAATTATGGATTTATTAATATTCAACACACTGGAACCTGGGCACTGCTGCCTGAGGTGCCCTGGCCTCATAAATTCAATCTTGCACACTTCACGGAATGAGGGTGGTGAACCATATAAGGTGGTAGGCACGCTTATCCCCAAACAAAGCCGGATGAGCAGCCTCAGCAAACACCCTACTCTCAGCCCTGCAGCATGTGAAAGTGCTGTGAAAGTCATGTGGAACAAACCTAGCTGGAGATTGTGGTGGGTTTTGGAGTTAACTCTGATTGTTGGCTTCTAGATTGCAGCTCATTGTAGTGAACCTTCAACTTCTCATGGACCAAATACCCCCTGGGTATGCCCTGGGCATGTCTGAACCCCCAAGATACTTGCCTTCAAAGCCACAAGGAGGCAAGGCTTGACCAAGGGGACATAAACCTGGGCACAGCCAAGGGCACCTAAATAGCACAGAACCAAAAAGTGAAGGCGTGTGATGGGAGGGTTCTATTAACAAATCAGTGGAAGGAAAAGGCCCCTTGGACTTTCACTTCACATGTGCACAAATAGAGGGCCCATAAAATGCCGTGGCATTTACCATTTCATGAGAGGCAATGTCCTTCCAAACGTGTCTAAATTTAACTTCAAAGGAGAATTAGCGAAAACGGACTTGCATAACAAAGCACCAGGGAGTCAGGTCCCACATGTAAGGAAACAATCCCCAAAGTGTAGATTCCAGCCAGAAGTACTAGCACGCCAGGAGGCAACTGTAGTTGACCTGGGAGCTAGTCTTGGTGCTGAATTTTCTTAGGAACTAGAGCATAAGATAGATGAAAGTCTGGAACCTGTCTCTAGGAAAAACTCGAAGTAGATAACTGTGGGGCTCACTCATTTTCCTGAGCATCTTGAAGCTTTTCTTTCTCTCTCTAACCGTGTCAAATATACTTACTTTGGCTAGTTGACTGTGAATTACTTCATTCCAAATAATAGATCATTGTTATCACTATGGGATTATAAATTTGGGGATGGTAGGAGACCTTCTGGTGGATATCTAGTCTAAATAAGGAATATGAAGCCTAGAGAGGTCAGTTGACTTGCCCTTATAGGTAGCGAGTGGCCGATGTGGGACTTTAACCGAATGCATCTAGCTCTGAAATCCAGTGCTTGTCCATCTCCCTTGCTAGCAGGCAGTTCTGACTCAACACGGACTGGCTTGGCTTCCTGCCAGTGGTACCAGCATCTTCCTGGCAAGGGGGAGGCAGAACAGGTTCCCCTTTAACCCTTACCTTCTCAAACTGCTTGATCTCAAACTCCCAATCAGCCTTAGTTTTAGGACCAAACTGTCCTTATATGGTCCAGTTTGAAGAGTTCCCAGAAAACCTCTAACCAAAAAAACAAACAAAAAAATTTTTTCTTTATCCCACCATTATGATTTTGTCATCTTAAAGTTCACCTTTCATTACACACACACACATACATACACACACACACACACACATCTGTGGAGATAGCTTACTAACTTCTTAAAACCTCACTGTGAATTACTTATCAGAAGTGTTCCTCATATTAATATATCTGCATATCATTTCAAGGAGTACAAAGACCTTGTTTACTACAACCATGTGTGGCAGTCAGTTAAAATGTTTTTACCCCTATTTTAGAAGATGAGGAAACATTGAGAGGTCAAATGACTTGTCCAGTCACATAACTAGAAAGCAGGAACCTAGGCAATGTTGAATTCAATTAAACAGTGACAAGAATGCTGACATTTGGAGTAATTACCATATAAGAGTTCATAAGGTGCCTAACAAAACAGATTTTTCCAAGGCTCCTCCTCCCAGGGTGTCATCTTCTTACCTGGCTACTGTTAGCAGTGGTAAAGGGAATAGTGGAGCAGGTGCTGTGGGACCTGGAGCAAGGAGAAAAATGATCACTCTGATTTCACCTATATTTCTGAACCAGTGCTGTGAGGGAGGGTTAAAATGAATCAATTTATTTAAGGAAATGAACAGCATGGAATGATGGATAGAGAGCCTACCTCAGAGTCCAGAAGACATGGGTTCAAGTACTGCCTTTGACATCAACAAATCAATAAACATGCATTTATTAACATTTTGATTTGTAACTCTGGGCAAGTAAGTGTCTTAATTTTTCACCTCCCAGGGGTAACTTTCTAAGAGTACTAAGTTGTGGAGATGGGGGCCCTGAATGGGTAGAGTGATTGCCCTCTCAGTAGTTCCCTCTCAATGAATTAAAATGTCTAGTAAAAAAGAAAAATAAGAAAACAGGAATAGAAAGAAATTGAAAATAGATCTCTCTTGTTTCCAAATGTAATACACTTTGTAGGGCTACATGAGGGGCCCAAGTACTTTGAGATAAGGAGGTGGTAGTGCTTATATATATATGTATAATATATATATATATATTATATTATATACATATGTATATATATATATATATATATATATATATATATGATATAGAAAGGGGGAAAGCACCAGTAACAATGACTAATAATAGCTAATATTTAAAGACTGATGTTTGCAGAGCACTTTACAATTTTATCTCATTTTGTTCTCACATCAATCCTGTGAAGGAGGTGTTATTTTTATCTCCATTTTGCAAATGGGGCTACTGAGGCTGAGAGAGGTTGCCCCAAGGTTACAGAACCACTGCTGAAAATGCATTGACTTGGGTCTGTGGTTTGTCATTGGCCATTCCAGGATTGCCTCATCTTTCATTTGCCATCTACCCTCTCCTGCTTCCCAGGCTTATACTTCTTTGTACAATAGGGGATGAAGTCTGCTTGGAAAAACACTGCTTTACTACCCAGGGGAAACCTAGTCTTGAAGCCTAGAATGAAGATAGAGGTAACTTGTAGCACTTAGATTTGCTAATGCTAATGTCACTCTGTGCATGTGTCCATGTGCATGAGCTTGGTGGAGGGAGGTCATTGGTAGCAGATGGGCCTTCCTCGGCATGCACATTTAGGGAAGGAACACTCTTTGACAAGTCTTCTGGGATGAGACATTTAACATTTGACGTTTCCTCTACTTTTAGGGGATTTGGGGGATATTAGAGCCATTTTTTATTTCTGATAAAGAACGTTTTAATATTCTTTTCTGAAAAATTCATTTTGAACTGTCTCAGTGAAAGATTTATCTACTGCTATGAGTACTGAGTCTGGAATGGTATTGACATGGATAGTTCAATGAGAACTCTATTAAGGTTTCTGCTTTTGGACAACTCTATTCCAGATAAAAGTGGAAGTGGGGTTACAGGACTCAGAGTTGAACCCCCTCAACAAGCTGCTTGAATCTAAGCAAGTCATCTCACCTTCCTAATCCTCAGTGACCTAACCTATCAAATGGTGATAGTAACATTTGTAGTAACTATCTATCAGATGGATGACAGGGTTTGGGAGTTGAGAGTATTGGTACTAGCCTGCTAAGAAGACAATAAAATGGGACTCTGGCAAGGAGAGGATTGCACTTATTTTGTGATTGCCATGATACTTCTATTTGATTGACTGGCTTAGTAGGAGAGCAGAAACTGTCTACTTCTTCCTCATGTGCATGTTACGGATGATTGGTCATTCTTCTTTGAGTTTGGATTTTAACAGCTCTAATTGTTTACCCCGTTCTAAGTATATCAGCTGCCATGATTTGGAGTTTGAACAACTTTTTCATTGGCTGCTTCTCATAAAGGCCCCCACTTCATTTCCCTCCAATCCTTTAGGGCTTCCACCCTCAGATTAGTGAACTTAGACCATGCCCCCATATAGCTTGTCTCAGCTGAACCCAGATGGTCAGGCTGCAGCAACCATGAGTGAAAAGGTATGAATCACAACCCCAGGAACTCGTAAACTGTCCACAGAAAGCCAAAGTAGCCCTTTCTTGCGATCTTTATATTTCATTTAACATGAAAGAACTTTATCCCACAAGTCTGAGGCCAACCTTGACAGATATCACTTTTCTTCTGGGCCCATGTACTTTTTTTTGGTGAGGCAATTGGGATTAAGTGACTTGCCCAGAGTCACACAGGTAGTGAGTGTTACATGTCTGAGGCTAGATTTTAAACTTAGTTCCTCTTTTCTCTAGGGCCAGTGCTCTATCTGCTGTTCCACCTAGCTGCCCCAGGGCGCATGTACTTTTGAAGGAAGAATTAGACATCTTTACCCACACATGAGTGGTGAAAAAAAAAATCCACATACAGGACCCTTGCACTAGCATAAGTAGATTTGTAATCTTGAAGATACATTATAGCTACAAGCCTAAAATTTCCTCAAAAATACAGGTAAGATCGAACATTTCTTTACAAAGAAGCAATGTGGGGGAAAAGAGAGGGAAGTTAGCTGGCACAGTGGTTACAGCATCAGTCCTGGAGTCAAATCTAGACTCCGATACTTACTAGCTATGTGATCCTGGGCAAGCCACTTAACCCCACTGCCTCCAAAAGAAAAAAGAAAAAAAAAGAAAAAGAAAAGAAAAGAAAAAGAAGCCATGTAGGAAAGAGCATTGTCTCTAGAGGCAGAAGACCTGAGTTCAAATTCCACCTCTGATACCTAGTCTTTTCTGTGAACTTGAGGCAGCTAGGTAACATAGCGGATACAGCCCAAGGCTTGAAACCAGGAAGACCTCAATTTGAATTCTTTCTTAGAAGTTTACTAACTATGTGGTCCTAGAAGTCACCTTAACTCTCTCAGCCTCAGTTTCATCTTCTGTAAAATGAGAGTATTGGACTTGATGGGGTCTAAGGTCCCTTTTAGACCTAGATCTTTTTTAAAAAAAGTTTAAATCACTCTATTTTGCACTGGATTTCTCATACTGAAGAACTTGTTCTTAATTCCTTATAGATTTCTTCAGTTTTTATTTAGTATTTTATTTTCCCCCAGTTACATGTAAGAACAATTTTAACATTCGTTTTCAAAACTTTGAGTTCTAAATTCTCTCTCTTCCTCCCTCCTCAGCTCCCACCCCCATTGAGAAGGCAAGCAATTCAATACAGGTTATAGATGTGTAGTCACGCAAAACATATCCATAATAGTCATGTTGTAAAAGAAAACATAGAAAAAACTTCAAGAAAAATAAAGTAAAAAAAAGTATGTTTCAATCTGTATTGAGACACCACTAATTCTTTCTCTGGGGGTGGATAGCATTTTTCATCATAAGTCCTTCAGAGTTGTCTTGGATCATCATATTGCTGAGAATAGCTAAGTCATTCACAGATGATTATCTTACAATATTGCTGTTACTTTGTACACAGTACATTTCACTTTGCATCAGCCCATGCAAGTCTTTCCAGGTTTTTCTGAGAGCATCTTGCTCATCATTTCTTAAAATACAATCCTATTCCATCATAACCACATAACTTACTCAGCCATTCCGCAATTGATGGTCATCTTAATTTCTAATTATTTGACTTCAGAAAAGATCTGCTATAAATATTTTTTTGCACATATATGTCCTTTTCCTTTTTTTTTTATCTCTTTCGGTATACAGATTTAGTACTTGTATTTTTATAGCCCTTTGGACATAGTTTCAAATTGCTCTACAGAATGGTTGAGTCAATTCACAACTCCACCAACAGGGCATTAATGTCTTATTTTTCCCATATCCCTTCCAACATTTGTCATTTACCTTTTTTTGTCTCATTAGCCAATCTAATAGGTAAGAAGTAGTACCTCAGAATTGTTTTAATTTGCATTTCGCCAATCAATCGTGAGTTAATTTTTTTTATATGACTATAGATAGCTTTGATTACTTCATCTGAAAACTGATCGTATCTTTTGATCATTTATCAATTGGAGAATGACTCATTTTTATAAGTTTAGCTAAGTTCTCTATATTTTTGAGAAATGAGGCCTTTGTCAGAGAAACTTGGTTCAAAATTTTTTTCACAGTTACTATTTCTAATTGTATTTCTCTACATCCTATTCCACCCATTTATTCTATTTTCTCTCTCCTTTCACCCTATCCCTTCTCAAAAGTATTTTGCTTCTGACTACCCCTCCCCTAATCTGCCTTCCCTTCTATTACCACCCCCCCTCTCTTATCCCCTTCCCTTCTTACTTTCCTGTAGCGTAAGATAGAGCTCTATACCCAATTGCTTGTGCATGTTATTCCCTCTTTGAGCCAATTCTGATAAGAGCAAGGTTCACTCATTCCCCCTCACTTTCTCCTCTTCCCCTCCACTGTAAAAGCTTTTTCTTGCCTCTTTTATGTGAGATAATTTACTCCTTTGTACTGCTCCCTTTCTCTTTCTCCTAGTACATTCCTTTCTCACCCCTTAATTTTATTTCTTTTTTTACATATCATGTCTTCATATTCAACTCACACTTGTGCCCTCTGTCTATATATACTCTTTCTAGCTACCTTAATAATGAGAAAGGTCTTATGAGTTACAAACATCATCTTCCCATATAGGAATGTAAACAGTTTAACCTTATTAGGTCCCTTATGAATTCCTTTTCCTGTTTACCTTTTCATATTTCTCTTGAGTCTTGTATTTGAAAATAAAATTTTGTATTCGGCTCTGGTCTTTTCATCAAGAATTCTTGAAAATCCTCTATCTCATTAAATATCCATTTTTCCCTTGAAGGATTATACTCAGTTTTGCTGGGTAAGTGATTCTTGGTTGTAATCCTAGCTCTTTTGACCTCTGGACTATCATATTCCGAGCCCTCTGATACTTTAATGTAGAAGTAGCTAAATCATGTTATCCTGATAGTGGCTTCACAATACTTGAATTGTTTCTTTCTGGCTCCTTACAATATTTTCCTCCTTAACCTGGAAAACTCTGGAATTTGGCTATAATATTCCTGGAAATTTTCATTTTTGAGATCTCTTTCAGGTGATTGGTAGATTTTTTTTCAATTTCTAATTTACCCTCTGGATCTAGAATATCAGGGCAGTTTTCCTTGATAATTTTTTGAAACATGATGTCTAGGCTCTTTTTTTTTTTATCATGGCTTTCCGGTAGTCTAATAATTTTTGAATCATCTCCCCTGGGCCTATTTTCTTTTTTTTTTTAAATCTTTTAAAAAAAATTTAAATAAATTTATATTCAATTATCAACAATCACTTTCATAAGCTTTTGAGTTTTAAGTTTTTCTCCCCCTTCCCACCTCCCTCCCCAAGATGACTGATATAGGCTATACATATATATTCCTATTAAACATATTTTCATATTAATGATGTTGTCTATATCTATTTTCTGTTTTTCTAATGAGATATTGCACATTGTCTTCTATTTTTTTTCATTCTTTTGGTTTTATTTTATCATTTCTTGATTTCTCATAGAGTCATTAGTTTCCATTTGCTCCATACCAATTTTTAAGGAATTATTTTCTTCAAAGAGCTTTTGGACCTACTTTTCCATTTGGCCAATTCTGCTTTTTAAGACATTCTTCTCCTCATTGGCTTTTTGGACCTATTTTACCATTTGGCCTAGTCTGTTTTTTAAGGTGTTATTTTCTTCAGTTTTTTTTTTTGTCTCCTTTAGCAAGCTATTGATTCATTTTTCTTGATTTTCTTGCATCACTCTCATTTCTCTTCCATTTTTTCCTTTACCTTTCTTACTTAATTTAAAAAATCCTTTTTGAGCTCTTCTATGACTTGAGACAAATTCATATTTTTTCTTGGAGGCTTTGGATGTAGGAGCTTTAACTTTGTTGTCTTCTTCTGAGTGTATGTTTTGATATTCCTTGTCTCCATAGTAACTTTCTATAGTCAGAGCTGTTTTTCCATTATTTGCTGATTTTCCCATCCTATTATGGACTTGCAACTCTTTTTTAAAGGAGGACTTTGCTTCCAGGATGGAAGGTACAGTGTCCCAAGCTTCAGGGTTTTTGTGCAGCTGTTTTCAGAGACTTCTAGTGACCTATAAGTTTTTAGTTCTTCTAAGATGGTATGATCTAAGGAGAGGTGTTTACTACTCTCCTGGCCTATCCTCTGGTTTGTGAGTGATCACCAGCACTCTTTTCTGCCCTGGAACTGTGAGGAGGAGCCCCCTCCATTGTGGCCACAAGCGTTGCTATACTAATGGTCCTCCTCACCCTGGGACTGCCGTCTATGACTGCAACCTCGATCCAAATATGGGCAAAACAACAAAGTCCTTCCTCAGTGCTAGCAAACAGACCCATATAATCTCCTTTTGAGCAGTTTTTTGACCCCCTTACCATCTTTGGGCTGAGAATTCCAGAAGCAGCTGCTGCTACTGATGCTGCTGATTCAGTAGCTCCTAAGGCATGCTCCTGGTTTGCTGTGGCTTAGTCTATGTGGCCTGCACTGGACTGTGCTCCACTCTCACCTAGGTACAACAGATCTTTCCTGCTGACCCTCCAAGTTCTCTTTGGTATCTGCAGGCTGAGAGGTCTGGAAAGCCCCACTGCTCCTAGTGATTCAGCCAGCCCAAGGCCTGCTCTTAGATTGTTGGGGTTTGGTCTATGATGGCGTGCCCGTGCAGGACTGTGCTCCTGGTGCAGCAGACATTTTTGCTGACCTTCCAAGTTGCCTTGGAATGGAAATTTGTTCCACTCCATCTTTTTTTGTGGGTTCTGCTGATCTAGAATTTGTTTAGAGTCATTTTAAATGGTATTTGGAGGGGTTTGGGGGAGAGCTCAGGCAATTTTCTGCCTTTACTCCACCATCTTGGCTCTGCCCCCTAGACCTACATCTATGATCCTAAATATCACCATCTCCTTGGATCTCAGATTCCTCACATACAAAATGAGTTGGGTGGATTTGAGGCCTTTCAGTTGATTTCCAGCTCCAGTTTTATGATCCTAAAATGCAAAAGCAATTTCTTTCAGTAGCAATTTCCTTAGGAACTTCATGTCTGAATAAAATGGCTCCTTTACCCTTTCATTTTTAGCAATGCTAATGCCATTGAAATTTTGGCATATTTTGTCTGTGGCTAGTTGAATTGTTCTTCCCCTTTGGGGAAGAAGGTATGATTGCTTTGGGGAACTGAGAAATAAGCAGATGGACAAATTTGGGTTGTGTCTTCCTGAAGAGGCACAATAGTCCCATAAGAGACAAGTAAAGCCTGAAACTTTCAGGAATGAAACCTACAAAAACCCAACTACTAGAACAAATGGCTTTCAGTGCAGATATGATTTTATGCTTACGATCACAGTGTTCAAAAATCCAGTTTTGACAGCTTAATTTTTATGAAGATGTAGACCAGAAATATCTGGCCACTAGGCCACATATAGCTGCAAAACTCCCCAGTGAGGCCTAGATGAGATTAAAATGTAATTGGAAATGCTTAACAAAATAAACAAAACACAATAAAACATAGATAATACTAATTTGTTGTTTATCTATGTGAATGTGCAATCCAGAGGTATTCTCTTCGAGTTTAACCCCAGTGATACAGAACATCACTGAGAAATAGACCTCTGACTTGACATGAATCTAGGTGTACTCTTGGCCATCACCATATCCCAGGTGAATTTAATGTATTTTGCTGGAAAAAATTAGAGCTAAAAGACTTGTCATCACCTGCATGGGACCGCTAAAGGATGGACATTTTTTCACTCTACATGGAGCTTTTACAAAAATTGACAATTTGTCAGAGCAGAAAAATATTACAAACAAATTAAAAATGCAAGAACTTGTGAACAGTAATTTTGGTGAGAGGTGATGAGATTCTGATAAAGGGTGATGGCCTTATGAGTGGAGAGGAGAGGATGAATAACAGTAATGTTGGAATAGGTGTGGCGATTGATCGTGTGTATGTGTGTGTGTGTGTGTGTGTGTGTGTGTGTGTGTGTGTGTGTGTGTATGTGTACATATGTTGAGGGGAGGCAGTAAAGGTGATGGAAAAATCAAAGGTGTAATTGTTCATATGACAAATTTCAGAGTTGGAAGGAACTACAGTGGCAATTTAGTTCAACCTGAAACAAAATTCAAATGATACACCTGACAATTTGACATCTAGCACATGCTTTAAGATCTCTCAAAAGTTTTCACCCACCAGCTCTTAAGGCAGCTCATTCCACTTTTAAAAATTTCAATGGATATCTTCTTTCCATATCAAGCCTAAATGCATCTCTTTGCAAATCATTGTCCTCAAGCTGCTTTTTTTTCTCAGACATATCTCTCTCCTTTCTACTCACTTTATCCCCTGACGTGGCCTATTATAGCATAAGCCTGATGTCATCTGGGGCATAGGGCATACAGACTTTGCCTGTATTTTGTGATCAGAGAGCTGATTCAGCAATACTCTGCAGATGGCAAATTAACTGAATAGTAATTTCAATGATTAAAAAGTCCATCAGCTACACAGAGATTAATAGCATCATGGAAAAAGTTATCCTAGGAAATTCTGGGATAGGGATCCTGGGGAACTGAAGGAATCACTTCTAGGGACAGAGCTCATTTTCTGCAGCACAATTTAATGTCTGCCTTCTAAACACTTGAGATTAGCAGGGCCCATCTGGAATCATTGCTTAGTTTGTGTCATAAAAAATGTGTTTTTATTAACATTGCTGTGATTTCATAATGTTAACCTCATCCTCCCCCCAGTCTCCTCTAGAGCCCTTATTTTTAAGAAAATACAGCATGGTATAGAGACAAGAGAATTTGGCACTAGGAATGAGGAAGACAAGGGTTCAAATTCTGCTTCTAAAGTTTCCTAGATATTTATCCCTGGGCAAATTTGTTTAACCTCTCTGAGCCTCATTTGTAAAATGGAGATGACAGTAATATTTTCCTCAAAGGGCTGTTTGAAAGGAATAAATGAAATAATTTATATGAGGTGCATGGCAAATCTCAAAATACTATATAAATGTCAACTGTGGTTGCTATTATTGTGGCAAAGAAATACAAGTAAGCAACATAAACTACATTGACTGTCTTTGACAGAATATGCCCCATTCTTCCTCTGTAGAATGAACCCTCCCCCCCAAAAAAAAGAGTTGGTACTTTTTCTTGAGTGGTCTCCTTTTAGAAATGGTTAATTGGGAGCAGGGGATGTTATATACACTCTAATCCTCCACTTACAAATGGCTTTTATAGATAGCTATGGTTTTTACATCATCTTTGTTTCTCAATGTCCTTTTCTCTTCCACAGAGCCATTCCTTATAATGAATAGAAAAAGAGTGAGGTTCACCAAAACTAACCAATATTTTTTAAAAAATCAAACATTACACCAGACATGTTCCAAACTCAAAATTCCCCACCTCTGAAATGAAATGTAAGGAGGTACCTTCTCATATCTGTTGTTTGGCGGCCAAATTTGGCTACTATAACTCCACATCATTCATCTTTAATTACTTTGTTATTGGTATTCTTCCCATATATAGTATTGTAGTCATTGTTTAAATTATATTTTTTATTCTGTTTATTTTCCTTTAAATCATTTATTATATGCCTTTCCATGGCTCAGGCATGGGGCTTGAGGTCAGGAAGATCCACGCTCAAATTTTATTTTAGATGCGTGCTAGCAATGTGATCATGAGAAAATATTTGAAGTTTTCTGTATTTCAATTTCTTCATCTAAAAAATTCAGGGGTTGTATTATATGGTCCCTGAATTCCCTTCCACCTCCAAATACATAATTCCACAATTTCTCCCAGCTCTGTAATAGTCCATTATATTCAGGTACCTTAGCTTGTTTAGCCATTCCCTAACTCATTAACACCTACTTGATGGAAGTCCCCTTTTAGCATATGGGACCTGGAATGAGTATGGCCAGGGCTGTGGATGAGTATCAGTATGGCTCCTATAAAAATTTGGCCTGTGGGGCTATCAGTTCGGCTGAGGCTTTTTATACCATCCCTGTGTAACCCATTAACCTTTGTACTTTTATGAAATTCATTACCATCATCACTCCAATTTTACAGATAGGAAGACTGAGGTAATAGCGAGTTGTGTGATTGACACAAGGCCATTGTTTTATGTTGTCCTACTTCACCCGTAAGATCATGGATCCACCAACCATTTGTTAAATCAGGAAAACAAAAGGAGCAAAATCATTAGCAGAACTTTACAGTTTAATCTTTCCTGTTGGCCATGGTGACTGGACAGAGGTGAGATCTAAACTAGCTTTCTCATCTCTAATTTCCATGAGATGTTTATTAAAAAAGGGTTCAAGAGAGGTAATTCAGGAAAGTAATTTGCTCTTATGATGTGATCATTTGGGTGGTTTCTCCTACACAATACTCTTTTTTCCTCATTGGAAAGGTGGCTCAAAGTATTTTCCTTTTAAGCAAGGTTGACATGTTTTTGGTCCCATCTGAAAAGTGGTTTGGTTGAGCTGCTGCCCAGGATGTGTGAATTCAGATATAATGCCACAGTGATTAAAGAGTGTCTTAATTCTATTTCTGACCTGGCTGGAGATTAAAAATACAGAGCATTTCTGGGCAACTGGGGAAGGTGCCAGGGCACTATTCTATCACAGACTTGCTTGCATCCATTATTCTGGAGTTAGGCCTAAGCAAATCAGTTGTCAAAAAGAGGCTTCTGTATCCATTCTTTTCAGGGATTTTGTGGCACTGGCTTCTGCCATGCCCATTTGGAAAACCAGAAATTGTCTCTATTGGAAAAAATACACATATAATTCACCTTTGCTCCCTGGTAATGATGTTATCATCAATACCTCTACTTTATATATGAGAAGACTTAAGAAAGAGAAGTCAGTGATTGACATAAGTCTATGGTTTCATGCTATTTTAGTTCATCCGTGAGATCCTGGATTCAATTACATCTTTATTTTTTTTCAGCCAGAGACAAGGTTTATTAAAGATCCATCTTATTAGGGATCTAGGAGTGGCCAAGTAGTTTGGAGTACTGGAGGAAGGGTCTAAGGAGGATCTGGATGGGAGTGGCCAGTAAGGATCTGGACCACATGGCCAAGGATTAAGGGTGGGAAATGGCAGGGGCCATAGGGAGGTAAGACAATGGAGGGCTAGGCTAGGTTAATTGGGAGATTGGGCCTAGCCACAATGAAAAGCCAGTTGACAGGATTATAGGTTCAGGCTAATGCTAGAGATTTCGTCATGTGGGAAAGTCCAGGTTTTTTCTTTTTTGGGGTCTAGATCACATCCTCATCATTCATCCTTCAAACAAATGGGACCCAAATTCTTTTGGGGTAAGGGGCAAAGGCCTCAGCTTCTGAAACAGCTTCCTGCTGGCAAAGTATATAGAGCTGTCCCTGCCTCAAGGGGAGTACCAAAGAGGAGGTTAAATGGAACCAAGCACAGGTTGCATCCAGGGAATGATGGGGGACATTGGATGGTACCCCCGTTTGCTATCAATTGTAGGTGAATGGCTTGTAGTCTGGAAGACACAAGTCTGACAGAAAAGAGTACAGGACCTAAATGACAGGATAAAATATCCTGGGCTCTGTTTGGATTCAGATAATTCAGTTTTCCAACCATGCAGTATCAAATCCACCTCATAACCAGACTCAGGAATAGTCAAGTGGGTAACATTCCTTTTCAAAGGAACATAATGGGGAAACTGAAGCCAGGAGGATGCCATCTTAGACTGAGGCTAAAACTGTCCTCTCAGATTTTCCCAGTGCTGACTTCCCATGAGTATCACATTCTCTCTGAGTAGCTTGTGGAGTTTCTCAAGTGGTAGATTATTCATTTATTGATGGATTATTGTGAACGATTAGACAACTCAAAATAAAATCTCATGAGGTTTTTCCTGAAACAGCAAGTTTCACTAATCACAGCTTAGGAAAAACTTTTCCAGGATTTACATCTCAAATTTAAGTTTATTCTGGTGTAAAAAGCCCATCGTTAGAGATTATTCTCAGCAAGATTCAGGGGATGTAGAGGGAAGGGAGTAAGTAAGCCTCAGGAAACCAAAAAACAACTGCAGTTTTCCCAGTTCCCTAGTGCCTATAGAATTGATATAATTGAGCATATGCTTCTGGATAAGGCATTTGTCCTCATCCTCTATGCTGCAAAAGGTGTACCTAGGTCCATGGCTTTGAACCAAACCAGTGGACCAAGAGCCTTAGAGCATCAAGCTGACTGTGAGACAGTCTATTAACTGTCTGACTGAAAAGCATGTCCAAGCCTTGGTGCTCGGAGAATGACCTCAACTGCAGAGCAAGAAAGGAGGGGGTGGGGGGAGGCTTACATATTTTCCAGTCTTGGCTGGTGAAGAACTTGAGGTTAGGCAGTTTCCCCATATGGGCCACCAAAATATTGAGGTTTAAGGTTTTAGGGGTGCTGGGACCCCAAAATCACAACACATGCATTCTGCCCAAGAGAATTCGACCCAAGCCTCCTTTCAGCCAGAGATAATGTTTATTAAAGATCCATCATATTATCCAGACTCTTAAGGGATCTGAACATCAGTGAGCTATTAGCTAGATTTTTAAAATCTGAGCAGTGGCTAGATTATAAGAATCTGAGCCAAATCACTTCTTTAATATGAAAACTGCTCCCAATGGTGGGGAAAATGTTCTAGGTTCATGGAACTTAGAGATGCACCTGGGACAGATTTTTTGAGTACGTAGGGCCTTTCAGTATTTCTTAACTTCTGAGGTCTGAAGGCCTGAAGGCTGGAATAGCTAAGGATAAATGTCCCTCCCTTCCTTCCTTCCTTCCTTCCTTCCTTCCTTCCTTCCTTCCTTCCTTCCTTCCTTCCTTCCTTCCTTCCTTTCTTCCTTCCTTCTGCAAACCATTTACCAAATAGCAACTATGTTTTCCACTGTGGTGGTAGGGGCACAGGGTTCAGAACTGGAGAATTCAAAACATGAATCCCTTCTACATCATCCCTCACAGATGGTCATCTAGCCTTTGCTTGAATACCTGTTGACAAGGATCTCACTCCTTCACAAAGCAACAAATTCCATTGCATTTCTAATTATTTCACTGGTCTTTCTTATGTTGAGCTAAAACTCTTATTATATCTTGTACTATTTCTGACCTTGAGTCCCACAGAACAAGTCCTTTCCCTTTTCTACATTGCATGCTTCACATAGATGGAAGTACCTCAGAGGAAGGCTAAAATAATAGAAATATTGAGTAACTGGAGTTACAAAACCTGAGTTCCGTCTTAGCTTCCATATTGTCATGGATAATCACTGAAGTTCTTGATGTCATATTTTCCTTCATTTGTAAAATGGGGATAAGCCTTATATAACATACTTTGCAGGACTGTTGTGAGGAAAGCCTACTGCATTCATTGAACTATTACATCATCATCATCTGCTAATGTTATCCTTTGAAGATGGCAATCATGTCTTTTCCTTAACTTCATTTTTCTAGCTTCAATATGTCCATCTTCTCATCTGTTCCATATATGACATGGTTGAAAGAACCTTCACTGTTTTGGTCACCTTTCTCTGGCTCCATTCTTGTTTTCTGATTTATTACTTAAAATGATGTCCCTCCCTCTTCAAATTTGACTCAAATGCTTGAGGTCCTCTATTCAGCACTGAGTAGCTGGACTATTTCTTTCCATAATTAAGATAC
Source organism: Phascolarctos cinereus (assembly GCF_003287225.1). Taxonomy (NCBI): domain Eukaryota; kingdom Metazoa; phylum Chordata; class Mammalia; order Diprotodontia; family Phascolarctidae; genus Phascolarctos; species Phascolarctos cinereus. The sequence goes on from NW_027555736.1 coordinate 38,000,469, forward strand.
CATGCTTTAAGTTTCAGATTTGTTAGCTGTATTTGGCATCTATCACATGCTTAGAGTAAGCTTATTGTCAACCAACATTCTCCCATCTCTTTTTTTAAATATAAATTGCTTGTGACCTAAGGCTTCCTCATTGCATATTTATATATATATTTTATTTTCTGTACCTAAATGCAGATGTGAAATTTATCATTATCATCATCATTATTATTGTTGTTATTGTTATTATTGTTATCCACTCCTTTCAAGAAGAAACACTTCACTTGTGCGAGTCTATCTACATAGTTAGATAGTAAGCTTCTAGAGGACAGGAATCTCTCATAATCACTCATATCTCTCATATCTCCCATAATACCTGGCACAGGGCTAGGCTTGCATTTGTTGCAATAACGATGTGCTGAATTAAGAAAGCTTCTTGATATGAATTGAGTTCTGAGAATATGTCAAGTTTTTTGTTGTCATTGAATCATTTCTGACTCTCCTTGACCCCATTTAAGGTTTTCTTGGCAAAGATATTGGAGTGTTTTGCCATTTCCTTCTCTAGCTCATTTTACAGATGAGGAACTGAGGCAAACAGGGTTAAGTGACTTGTCCAGGGTCACACAGCTAGTAAGTGTCTGAGGCCAGATTTGAACTCAGGTCCTCCTGACTCCAGGCCTGGTTCTCTCTCCAATGCACCACCCAACAGCCCAGTCAAACCTTAGTCCTCAAGGAATTGAGTTCAGTTAGGGAGAAAAGATACATACACACAAATGAATACAATTCAAGTAGCATGTGGTATTGTTAGGCCTACGGGAAATCAACAGAAGAAGAGAGAACATTTTTCATCTGGGATAATCAGGAAAGACTTCCTGTCATCTAGGAGACATAGTGAATAGACTGCTACCATTTGAGTCATAAAGGTGTGAGTTCAAATTCTGCAGCATATTCTTACTATCTGTGTAACCCTGGGAAAATCACCTCTGTCAGTTTTAGTTTACTCATCTGACAATAATGATACCTCTTTCCAAAGTTTGTTGTCAAGATCAGATGAGATAATACATAGAAAGTGCTTTGTAAATGGTGAAGTGCTATGTAAATGTTAGATATTATTGTTTTTGTAGAGACCTTGAGAGAGAGAATTAGGAGGGATTTTCCAATATTGTTTGAGATTTCAGTTAACACCTAAAATAGGCACCCCCGACCTTTAAATTAACTACAGGGTTTATTAATAACCTACGTATGTGTACCCCAAAAAGTGGCTACAAAAGCGACTGAGCTTCCATCTCACCAAAAGCTTTGAGTTTCCACTTTGTTTTGGTTTTAGAAATGACGCTGTTCCCATAATGGTGCCCCAGACAATAGCTTGAATCCTGACTATAAATCCCTTTAGTATAGTCTGGGGAAGCTGAGAGCTGGGAGGGTCCATGTAAGGAGTTGGACAAAGAGAAACTGTAGTTTTCAAAGAATAAAGATTGCAATTCATCAAAAGGATTTTGGAGAGGTGTAGTGCTTAACATGGTTTGCACATAATAGGCACTTAAGGCATGTTAATTTATTGTTGACAGAATGAATCAATAGGATAGGATGAATATGAGTAGGGATGGACTGCAATACCTTATAGAAGAATGGCTGCCTGCAGAGAGATGGATGAGTAGATTAAAAACATGGGCTAATCATGTAGCTGGAGTTAGGGATGATCACTGAACAATCCACGAGTTCCTTTAGTATCCTTTAGTATGGCAAGACAACTGGAGGAAAGTCTTCAAAACATTTCCTGTAGATGATTTTCAGGAAGACAGGGGCAAGAGCCATCTAAGATGCCAAGGCATGGAGGGGTTTCCATGAAGGTAATATTGATGTAGGCTCTGAAGAGCCATGGAATATCCACTTAAGGCAAAAGAGGCTTTTCCAAATACAACTATCTAGGTTAAATAAATGCCAAAAAAACCCCCTTTGAATACACTGAGCATGATTAGTTTAGCTCAGCATAAACACAGGGGCTGGTGGAATTCCTCTGGTGACTGGACTGCACTCATCAAAGCAAGCAACTAAGCAGCATTAATCATTCACTAAATGCTTACTATGTGCCTTTCCGTGTGTTAGGTACAGGGACCACAAAAGACAAAACAAATACATGTATGTAAATAGTAACAAAATATAACAAAGTAATTTTAGCTACACGCCCCCATCTTCTACCTCTGAGTAATGGGGATTCTCACAAATTTGAATCCAACTGCAACATGGATGGTAAAGTGTTCTAATAATAAAGCTGTTTCTACTACTTGTTGCATCCATTGTCTCTAGAGGTTCTCACAACAATTCTCTGAGTCTAGTAATTTTGCAGATATTTTAGAAGACTGAGGCTCACTGAAGTTGAGGGACTTACCCATAGTTATGTGAATAGTAAATGAATTCAAACCTAGTACTGTATTGACTTCAGATGCAGCCTCTGTGCACTGTACAACTCCATCTCTTGTGAAGTCACTGATCAGACTTTAGGGCAGCTTCAAAGGCTCAGAATAAGGTGAGCCATCCCAGCTGTGATGGGAGTGCAACATTGGAGGTAGAAATGATGATCTGAAATGTATGTAGGCACTGCCTGACCTCCACCTAGTCCATTTCATATTGGTTTCTTTCTCAGAGGCAAGTTACAAAGGAAAGATGTATTTTTAAACTTGGTAATTATGGGGTTAGAGAACTAGATACGTTTTGAGTAATATTAAATATTTATACCCAAATTGTTACTACCTTGACATTAATTATGTTATTATAATTAAATCTAGTAATACATTCCATTTCATTGTAATGGAATGCTATTATATAGGGCTTCAGTAATTACAATAGAGTTCTAAAACACAGAATTTCGCTTTTAATCTTAAATACAATTATGAACCTACGGATTTGTTGCCCAAATTTCTTCTCAGTTTAACAGGGGAAGAAAACACTTTTATCATAATCTTTTAAAACATATTCATCAATATAACAAAGATTTCTTAGCTATTATGCACCATACCTTGTGTTAGGTGCCAGAATACAAAGTCAGAAATGAAGTAGGAGAGGGAGGGAGAAAGGAAGAGAGAGAGAGAGAGAGAGAGAGAGAGAGAGAGAGAGAGAGAGAGAGAGAGAGAGAGAGAGAGAGAGAGAGAGAGAGAGAGGTCACCCAATGAGAAGTTCCCCAGTCTCTGGTATAGCAAACTGGAGTAGAGACATAATGGAGACTGCTATTTTGTCTTATGCCAGCTTCTCCTAGAGTTTTATTTTTCCCTTTAGCGGCCTGAAGTGACATTGGCATCATCCACCTTCTCTCTCAAAACTAGAAGGCAGAAGCACTTACAGAGATTGTAGAACCCTAAGAGACTGAAGAGTATAGGGAGACTGCTGTGAAGAGATCAAAGCTATCTTCACTTCTGCTCTAATCAGTTCTGTTCTGCCCCTCATGCTGGCATGGGGGGCATTCATCTCCACCAATAAGCACATTCCATACCAATGGACACTGGGACTTAAGTCACACCTGGCAGTATTTCTCTTGGGTCCAGGGAGGGATCTCTATTTTAGGTGAGTAGTGATTCTACAGCCATGAAGTTCTCTGAGTGTGCCCCAGGGCCAATGGAGGAAAATAATGGAAGGCAGAGGAAGCCTTCTCCTTTCTCCCCCAAGAATACTGTGAGTAGCCTCTATGCTCAGTTTCAGAGTTAGCAGTATGTCTTTAGAAGCGTTAGTAGATTTTGCAGACATTAATGGTTACTTTTGGATCACATATAGTTAGGGCTTTGCCTTCTAAAACCAACAAAACTTAGCTCAACAAGACTGCCCCAACTCCTAGAATGACCCATCTGTATCATGAGTCCCAACTCCTAATCAAGTGATTTCTTGTCAACAGAGCTTTGGATGGGCAAAGTATCATGAATAAACCTCACTTCTTGAACAAATGGAGTTGTTAAATTGGCTATCAATAAATCACTGTCCCCTAGCTCCCTTGGAAGGCTATTTTTTGATTTCCCAAATGGTCTTTATAGAACGAACTTTCTGAAAGGAGGCAAATGATTCTTCATGAGAATTCTGAAAGGCAGGAATAAGCATTGTGTGTGTGTGTGTGTGTGTGTGTGTGTGTGTGTGTGGCATTCCTGTACAAGCATGCATGTGTGCAACAATGAAATCTACATAGAGCCAGGTTGTTCATCTTATATAAATCTTATTATTTCATATCTGCAGGTATGGGTCCTCATTACCTCCATAAAGTTAGCAAGCTCATATTTAAATTCTGGATAGAGCTTACTAGAAAAAAAAGAATGCTACCCTAGATTGTACTCAGAAGCATAGTGTCTAGGGTTAGGGAGATGATATTCCCATTGTGCTCTGTTCTGGTTGGATAATATATGGAGTTTTGCATTTATTTCTAGATGTTATATTTTAGGAAGTGCATAGATAAGAGAAGCATTCAGAGGCAAACCACCATGATGATGAGGGCTTCCATGTGAGGATTAGTTGAAGGAATTAAGAATGTGTAGCTTAGTAAAGAGAAGACTACAGGACGGCAATACAGCTGTCTTCTAGTTTTTGGAGGGCTGCTATGCAAAAGCAGGAGAGAATTCAATTCAATTGAATCCATCAAAATGTAGGAGGGGGCCAGATACAAAGCCCAAAACAAAACAATGCTGCTCTCAAGGTGCTTCCTTTTTCTGTTTGTTCCCAGAAAGCAGAACTCCAGAGCATGGTTGGAAGCTGCAGAGGCAACTTTCAGCTTGATATATATTAAATTAAAAAAAATACATTAGAGCTACAGTAAAGAGGAATTGGCTGCTTAGGAAATACAGTTATCCCTTCCACATAGTGACTTTCCCCAGCATAATTTTGACATGTGAAGGCCAGCAAATGAAAATGGACATATAGTATTGTATAATATCAACATGTTTTAACTTTTACTACTATAATCATTCAGACTTCTTCTCTTGTAAAAAGGGATGATTAAAATTTTTTTACATGAATTTCCAGATCGTGAGAGCACCGTACTCTTAACTCCCATGATGTGGAAAGGGTAATTGTAAAAGCTTCTCCCTTCCTGGAGGTCTTCAAGCGAAAGTGAAATGGCCATTTATTGAGATATGGTAGCTGCAGTGGGGTGGGTGGGGTGAGGGGTGGTGTTCAGAGATCATAGATTTGGAGCCGGAAGGATCTCCAAGGCCATGTAGTGCAATGCACAACAGAGCTGGGGCCCAGGGAGTTTCAGTGATTTCCTCAAAGTCACAAAATCAACAAGTAGTGGAACCAAGATTTGAAAGGCAGGCCTCTAACTCCAAATTCAGAATGCATGATACTATGTTATGTTATCTTGCCTCAAACAAAGGAATTCTTTACCAAACACAGTTTGAAACAGATAGCTTCTGAGGTTCCCTCTAACTCTGAGATACAGTGATTCTGTAAAACCCAGGCACATTATAATACCATAGGTTTTGGAAGTGTTTGTTGTGGGCTTGCTTGTGAATTCATCCATCTGTGAATGGGTACAGAGACCACCCTCCATTACAAGGGACCAGTTAGACCAATTAGCAAAGCAAGCCTTGCTGACCCAAGAACATCATGACAGCCCCAATCGAAGTAGCAATCCCAGATGGTCCCCTATCTCCAGTGATTTATCATCAGGAAGTGCATCAGTAGGAATCAGTCTTTCATTTTCATCTCCATCACTGTTATGTTGGTGGAAAAGGCCCATCTTCATTAGGAGGCTCAGTGTAGGAGAGATTTGCAATGTGTTTCTCTTATGCCAGACTCTATGCTAATGTAAACTCCTCCTGTCTTTACTGCTCAGCTGCTGTCATTAATTTGTATTTCATTCCTGCTTCCATCCTTCACTTTCTATTTGTCTCTTAAAAAAAACCCCTCTCCTCTATATTAGGCACATTAAAAACCTGCTTTATTATGGAGGAGGGGTGGTGGTGGGTGGTGGGAGACAATACAGGTTTTCATCCCAAACTAATTATCCCTCCAATATACTAATGCTAAATAAAACCAAGAGGAGTGTAATTGGAAAATCTTGACGTGACATTCACAGCTTTGAGAAAAACAGATGTTCACTTGAGAAGCTAGAAGAGGAATAGCACCCCAGCCCAGCCTCTGTCATTGGCCAATTAGATTTGTTCTAGATGTGGATTATTAAGAGTTGGGTTATTTCTCATCTTTCAGAAGCAACATTAAATTCTGAGCCCATCTGCTCCTCACAAGGAATTGCCAGTGGGGATAGTGAAGGATCCTTCAGCCCTCATCCCCAGCCCACTGGATCTGTGGCAGCAGGGTTATGCACAGGCTAGCTTCCTTGAATTAAGTCAGAGA